>NC_081349.1:26428755-26439539 GCF_029784015.1 Lycium ferocissimum | reverse complement strand
TGTGGGCCAGGTTGTATATCCCCAAAATTTATGTCATTTCACAATTATCTGTGTTCCCCATTAATTAGCAAACGTAAAAAAATATGGATAACGTTGTTTGAACTTTCAATTTGTGAACGAATAAAAAGTCAAAGAGGGATAATTAAACTTTTGAAAACAACTTTAAATTTGAATGAAAATTTTTAGATTTTTTTGCTTTAGTTTTCCCCTATAGAAGCTACAATTTTATTTCTTCCCACATGATTTTTTTATAAAAAAATATTCTTCCCATAATAAAAAATTTACTATTCTCTAAAATCATTTATTTTTCTAAAAAAAATTTCTAAAATTTTAAAAACTTTTAGTGAAACAAAGCTTAAATGAACTTAAAAGTTATTGGTGGGGTTTAAACTAGGGGGTACAAAAAAAAAAAGGGCGGATAAAATTTTGTTGGGGTGTTGGAAAAAAAAAAAAATTTTAAAATCTTGTAATTTTTTGAAAGTGTTAAAAGTTAATATATTAAACACGAGAAAATTTTTTTATATATCACAACGTAATTTTTTGTAGGGGTGTTCGAGTGAGCATGCAGCCCCCCAGTAGATCCACCCCTACGTAGTAGAAATAGATAAGCGAGATCAAATCAGAAAAAAAAGTGCGATTAGTGATTTGGTTTAAGCGGACCCCAGTGTTGAACCTAGTGCTATTGAACCCCGTATATGCGCGCGAATAAACAAGTATGAATGGAGTTAAAAAACACATTGTTTGCAACAAATTTTCTCAAATATGAAAATAAACTGCAACTACAAAAAAAAAAAAAAAATCAAGATTTTGAATACAAATTTTTTTGTTCCTTTATTCTTTTCTCCAAATTATTGGTCGTGAGTGGCGTAGTTGTTGCACATAGGATGATGCAGACCTGAGTTGATCTTGAAGAAGAACACCTCTACTTGATCACTTCGACTTTGAGAAAAATAATTGTATTTGATGTCTTCTTTCTTTGTAGATCTTACGAGATTTTATGGGATATTTGAGATATGCGATTCGAAGAATATGTCTTGTCTTTATAGGCATGAATTTAGGATTTTAGATAGAGCTAGTAGCCTTCAAAAAGCCCTTAACAATCTTTTGGACTTGATCTAAAACTATGAATTCAGCTTGTCTAGTAGATGCCCAACTTAAATCAGGTAAATTCTTATGTCTACCCACATTTAAGGACCTATTCTCTAAACTAACCCCCAAAAACGTCTAAAATTTTGAATATGTCATTAATGACGTAAGACAATTACAACAAGCAAAGAAAGTTCAGAGAAATGCCAGCATTTTTGTTGATAGTATCTTCAATGAATTTATGCAGGTATGGGGTAGGGAATAAAAATCTACTAAGATTCAAAGAAAAGTGCAGAAAAAATATACTCCTAAGAAGGTGCGCAAAACGTACCATTGTCTGCATGCAATTATTAGGCCCATAAATTCAGCTAATATTCAAAATTGTCATTATTGAGAATGAGGGACAAAAAAAAAGACAGGAGCCGGACCATAAACAGTATTGTCCCACTAACAAAAATACGTGAACCCCATTATTTCCTTTTGTTATCCCCAAAAAAGAGCAAGACATAATTTCCTCAGGAAAACTACTGAAAATTTGTGTAATTATATCAATAGTACTTCCTATTGTGAATCATTATGAGGTGATTTCATTATAGAAGAAACGACTAAAAATGAGTGCAATTTAACTACTATCGCCGTCAGTGCACCATTTTCACACTCTATCAAATTAAAATGATTGCCATAATAAAAGTAATTGTGTATAATTTTAAGCGAGTGAAATTATGAGGAGTTGAAAAAACTTAGGTGATTCGTTTTATCTGTCGAATTTTGATGGAGATAGTTACTCGTATTTGTGCCGATGAAAGATAGTAGGTACGTTGTAAAATTAATCGAGATGTGTGCGACAACACAATTATAAAAAAAGAAGAAGATAAACTTACGGAAATAAGCTAAACTATTATGGGTTTCTTTACTGATCTAGTAATTTCTGCTTCCGATATTAGAAGATATGTAGCTACCATTTCGTTAGTTATGTATTTGGACGCGTGTATTTGAAGGTGCTTGAATACATAACTAATACGTAAACAATAGCAGGATCTACTTAAATTTAGGTATTAATGGTGGTGTTTTTATGAAAAGGAATAATACCTTTTTTAATATCTTTCTCTCTTCCCTTCTTTTGGTAAAGGTAAATTTTGTTCCATAATTTTAGTTTCCATTTCTTTCTCCAACCATGATTTTCCTTCTCTCTTCCCTTCTTTTTGTAATAAATTCAAAATTCAAAAACATTAATAATAGGAAACACAAAAACAGAGATTATGATCATTCAACCGGTAATTCAAAAAATACATGATTTGTAACTTCAAAACACTTAAAAAACAATTGTATTTAAGTTTATATTGAAAAATTCAAATACACAAATACAATCAAACATTCATAAACGAATTTAAATGAGCATGTATTTGATTCATAGTTTCATCACTATTTCAAATACACAAATACATACAAACAAAATACATCACTCATTGGTTCAAATACACAAAAACATGCAAACATATGCATCCTTTGGTTCAAACACACAAATACATAGAAACATTCATAAACAAATTTAAATATTTAGCATGTATTTATTCGCGATTGATTATTATTTCAAATACACAAATACATGCAATAAAATACATCACATTTCAAATACATCGATTACGCATAAAACATTCATATACAAAATTGAATGTATGTGTGATACATAAACGATTAGTCAATGGTTCAAATACGCAAAAACATACGAACATATCATCCTTGGTTCAAATACAATTACATATATATTACTTAATGAAAACAAAAATAATAGTATAGAAAATCAACGAATCAAATAACATTGAAAGCCATTGAGGCATCAAGAAGGTATGTTAACAAATGCTATATTTTGATGCCCAAAAAAAAATTAAAAATAATCTAACATGTTTGGCAGAACCTGCAACAACAATGAAGTCATTGTTGAGAAGAAGTTAAGGTTTAGGGTTTAGTGGAAAAGAAGAAGCTAACAATGATAGCCGTTGTTGAGAAGAAGTTAGGGTTTAGGATTTAGTGGAAGGAAATGGAACATGTTTGAAGAAGGAAAGGGAAGGAAGAAGGAGAATCATGGTTGAAGAAGGAATGGGAAGCTAAAATTATGGAACCAATTTTAATAATAGTCAATACTATTACTAAGAGATTTGTTTAACTATGTATGTGTATAGTTGCGATATAGCTATGGATAGTAAATTAAAAGTAAATTAGTTACTAAATATAAATAACTAAAGGTAGTTATTATCAATAAATAGGTCTTATAAGAAGCTACATCAAGTAATTATTCCTAAAATATATATCCTAATTGAGGAAATGATGAAAAGACAACGTGGTGAGACATATAAATAAACAATAAAGGTCTTTTTTACTTATTTGTTTTGACATGATAGCCCCGAATGAGGTAAATTTATATGACTATTTAGGTCAAATTTAATAATTTATCTTTACTTAATGTGATTTTATCTTTTTCTTCTCGAAATTTATCTTAATTTAAAATTGTACAATAGAGGTTATGGTGGTTTTTACGTAAGTGTGGCGGTAAATTAATTGGTGTGGTAATTTAGCAACTCTCATAAATAAATTTCTAGATAGTAACACAAAAGGTCATCTGACTATGGTTAATGATCTCTAGGTTATGTTCTTTGTTTTATAATAAGGCTCTGACTTTTAGATCACATCAAAGTCACCTAATCAATATTTGACATAAAATACGACATGAAATTTAATTTAGTCCATATGGACTTTTCCTTTTTTTTTTTTTCAGTCCACGTGGCAAAAAGATCCGACCCGACCCGGTCCAAACCCAAATTAATCCTTATTAACCTTATTCTCTCTTAATTAAAATAGAGGTTCTCTCTCTCTCTCTCTCTCTCTCTCTCTCTCTCTCTCTCTCAGAAGAAAAAAAATTAGTTCATCATTTTATTAAAATCTTGTCGTCTTCGTTTTCCTTCTTTGCCTTCTTAGACTTCTTAAACATAGTCCTTCATGACTCTTTTCTTAAAAAGTTTGCATGATCTTTTGAAACACCCACGGTCGCTTGGCACCACGTATAACACTAGAAAATGAAATTTATTCATCATTCACACTCTCGCGACTTGACATTGGGTGTGTACCAAAACCTAGCCATAACGTCGACTTGCGTGTTAGTCACGCCAAATGAGAGAAGGAAAAAAGAAGACTACGCGATTTTATTAAAACGATGGGACAATTTTTTTCCACGGAGGAGAAACTCCATTTTAATTAAGAGAGAATAGGGTAAATAAGGGTTAATTTGTGTTTGAATCGGGTTGGATCTTATTGCCACGTGGATTGAGGAAAAAAAATAAAAAGTCCATATGGACTAAATTAAATGCCATGTCATATTTTATTTATCAAATATTAGGGTGACTTTTGATGTGACATAGAGAAAGTTGGGTGACCTTGTTGTTATAAAACAAAGAAGCATAACCTTGAGAAATCATTGCCCATAGTTGGGTGGCAATTATGCAAATTGCCCTTCTTTTGGGGCGGTCTTTAAATTTTGCCCCTCATATTTGTGGTCTTTAAATTTTACCCTTTGGCTAAAATTCATGGGTTCCAGGTTCGAACACCGCTCAGTCAAAAATTTTAAAAAAAGTTTACAAAGCAGAGTTTGAATTTTGCTATGCCCCCTCCGGCAGACTTTTAGTTATGTTTAACTAAAATTCTGCCGGAGGGGACAGACTTTGACTTGAGGCATAAATATGTATATATATATATATATATATATATTTAACTTTTGAAGATAAACTTTTAATTATGGCTTAATTAAAAGTGTGCTCCATAAGACATAACTAAAAGTATATACGTAAGGCGGAACTTTTCATAAAGCATCTAAAAGTTTGTCTTATAAGGCAAAGTCTATGCCTTAAGGAAAAGTTCTTGCGCTTACGGGACATACTTTTGGTTATGCCTTAACTAAAAACGAGGCGGAACGGATTTGAGTACGGGGGTTCGAATCATAAGACGGGACAACGACCTCGAAGCTAATGTATAACAAATAGTTAAACTAATGAACAAGTATCGGTATTTAATATATCAAAAAGGATACAAACTACTTATACACTATATAAATATAAGCATTATCATTACAATTGCACTCGACGAGTTGTCATCTTTTGAAAACGATCAATGATCGCGTCATTGAGTACACTTTCAATACTTCGTCTACATATAACAAACTAAACAATCATTCAAAAATCCATACTTTAATTCCTACATGTAGATCATTTTAATAAACTTCATTGAGGAAAAAGCTCTTTCCGCTATTGCGGTAGCCACGGGTAATATCAAGCTTAACCCAACGACAAATAAACAAGTCCCATTATGTCTTGTGCATATTTGATTCAACCGATGCCATCGAAAGATCTCGAGTCCTTTCAAATTTGAAAAAGCTTTGTCCTTCTCTCGCATGGTAAACATAATTGTCAAGATCAAAACTAAGATCATCAAGCTTGGAAGCGAACTCGTTTGGATAATAAGTAGCAAGCTTCATGATCCTTTTTTTATCATAATTTGCAAAAAGAATTCTCGGGACTCGACTAGCCGTACCGAAAGTAGATCGGTATTCCAGCACTAAACGATTGTTAAGCTACGAAAGTTGAAAATCAATAACGGCTAAAAAACTTCCACACGCGAATGATAAGAATAGATAACACTTGAGCTTTTACGCTTCGACTTTCCAAGACCATACTTCTCGTCCATTTCGGGGATCATAATACCATTCTTTTCACAAAATAAGGAGACGTCTTAACAAAATTCCATTCGAGTTCACTCCGATTGTAATTTTCTTTTTGTGAAATCAACGAAGCTTCATGCTTGTTAACAATATCTTGATCTTTTCGTTGCAAAGCCGTATTCAAATCATATGTAATCGCCAAAATTTTCAACATCAAATACGACGTGTAGATAAACTCGTAAGATCTAATGTCTTTGGAAGACTTTTTGCCATTGCTTTCTCATGATAATTTGCACCCTCGTTTGCAAAGAACTGCGTACGTACACAATTGATGAGAATAAGGAAATGAAGTTACGTACGTCTTAAAATGAGATCTGACGGGTATCACCAGGCCTTTGAAGTCCAAGTTCTTGATTTAATCCTTTAGTATAACTTAACAGACATGGTAATTCTACAATTTTTGACTTGATCATCTCGAACGTCTCCCTGCTTAAAAAGAACCTCCCGACGATATTTAAAACATTGGCAAGAATGTCAAAAAAAAAATTATTCACATCATGATGTTTTGCAACGACTACGAGTCGGTGCAATTGATGAGCAAGCAATGTCATGATATCGAAGAATTATCTTTCGAATAAGAGTTTTAAGACCGTTAACTTCTCTTGCATGTTACTAGCTCCATCATAACCTTGTCTGGTATTTGAGATCGACTCGAAGAATGGTCTAAAAGCAAAGAATAGATCGCTTCTTTCAATGACTTTACGAGATGTATCTTTCACGTGAACAAGACCGAGAAATCGCTCGATAACTTTACCCTCACATTTACATATCTCAAGACAAGAGCCATTTGTTCCTTATGAGAAACATCCTTAGACTCATCAACCAATATCCCAAAGTAATCTCCGTTCAAGTCTTGATAATTGCATTCATTGTTTCTTTTGCACAAGAATTCACGATGTCTTTTTGGATATCGGGAGAAGTCGTGGTGTTATTTTTTGGAGCTTTTTCTAGTACCGCATTTTTCACGTCTTTCTTATCCGCATACCACTTTAAGAGATCTAGAAAATGACCCCTTCTTGTAGAAGTTACACACTCGTTGTGACCACGGAAAGGCATTCCTTCTTTTAAAAGATACCTTATCACATCGTCAATGAACATTCGAACAAATAATCATCTTTAGAATTTCTCGAAAGGCTTGTCAAATGAAGTTAGAATAGATTGTTCTTGATTCATTAAATCTAGCATCATCGTGAAACATCGAGTATGAACACTAGTCACTTCGCCCTACATGCTTTTAAGCCTTTACATACCTTTGTTCCAACTTCGAAAACCTTTCGTTGTGAAAGCATCACTTACTTTTTTCCATATCCTCAAGCTCGTTTTAAACAAGTAACAACATAAGCAAATCTTTGCGTCTTTTTTAACACTATATTCTAACCGTTGAGAATATGGATCGTCAAACCAATCGGGATTAAAACGACGCAATTCTCCTCCATATCTCTACTTGGAAATTCAAATTCTTCGAGTTGGCAAGGTTTCTTTAGTATGTAATATCTCTCGCTCGGTCACGTATATTAGGAGAAAATTTCGACATTTTGTTTTCTTTCGAGCGAGATCACGATTTAAGATCCAATCGGCCAACACTTTGTCATTATCCGATGCATTGAAAAGATTGACAGGTGACGAAGAACTTGGCAAATGAGAACTTGGCAAAGGAGAGCTAGGAGTAGTATTTGAAGGAGCTTGAGGCTTGAAGAAATTCGTGATCATCTTGACTTTTTCTTAAAGATCCTAAAAGTCAAGAAAACACAAATTACACTTCAAATTTTGAAGAGCATACAAAAGCAATATATAATATGTTGTAGTTCACAATAGCTTTTAAAGGCTATTAACATATAACAATCAAATAATCTTAGTGTGACTCGTCTAAAAACGCGTTGCACTTCTTTAATTAATAATAGTTCACAATCTTAAAGTAATTTATTTTGCAAAAAATATCTTAAGCTTATCTTTTGTGTAGTCTCATATTTAAAGAGAAAACATATTGCACTCTATATAAAAATTAGAAATAAGAAAAGGACCACATACTTGTCGGCTTGTCGGGGATTTTGGTATTGAAATTTGGGAAGCAAAACAGGAAAATTTCATAAATATAGAAGGTCAAAGTTGGGGACAGCCTTCGAATCAAAGATTAAAAATCAATTCTTGAATATTATAAAGCAAACAAATGAGGAAGAAGAAAGGGGAAGGAAGCATAAAAGAAAGAATATCTCGTTATCTTGTACATACCGGTCGGCGATCGAATGATCGGAGGCCGTCGGCTTCTAGTTCTCGGTGAAAGGGGGCAACGAAGTGGTGATTTGCGAGCTTCAAAAGTTAAAACCCTAGCTTTTTTGAAAATTTATTTTTGATTTGGCTTTGTTGTGAAAGAGAAAGATGAAGAAGAATGGTAGCTACTGTGTACAACTCGTTTGGTTTTTTGCTTTTGGGGTTAGATTTGTTAATTTTAAATTTTGTACCCCAAATCCCAATGGAAAAAGCTGCTTCGTTTGCCTTTTTGCTTTTGGGTTTGGATTGTTAATTTTATATTTTGTACCCCAAATCCCAATGGAAAAACTAGTTCAATTGTTAAATTTTTTCTAATTTTAAAAAAGAATTATAAAAGGAAATGTTGCTTTATACCAAAGAAAACAAAAAAGAAAGCAGTGGGCGCTGGTGGGATTCGAACCTGCATCACGAGTGGGATAGCGCTTTGCTGAAGCCTTTGCCCGGCCAACGGGCTTAGTTTGCTTACTTATGTATGGGGGTTCGCAAGTAAATATTATCTATATTTACTAATTTTTTCTAGTACAAATACGGGTCTACGAAAAAGCTGCGGGTTCGGCCGAACCCCTGCGTATCCTTTGTGGCTCCCACATTTAAGTACGCACTATAAGGCATAACTAAACTGTGCCTTAAGGAAAAGTTACGCCTTATGGGGGCAAATTTTGATTATCTGGGATCGCGTATAACTTTAGTTTTCCTTAAGGATTGTCTGGGATCACGGGTATACATACTGACCACGCACGCGGGGTATTTTTTTATTTCTACGCATAAGCGGGGGTTGAACCCGAACCTCAAGTATTCACCCGCTTTATCCAAGCGAATGGCAAAACTCGAAAATAGCAAATATGAGGGGCGAAAATTTAAAGAACAAAAAGAAGGACGATCGCGCAAAAAAATGTAGTTGAATTGGCCTTTTGTATTCTTATCTCAATTAATTTCCCTACCTTTGATCAAAGACTTCGATTTTTGATGTTTGAAAATTAAAAAAATTCTGTTAAAATTATTTTCCCCTTTAATGGAATCTACTCGAGCGGCATGAGTTCGAATTAATTGAGTTAATTAGTACAGAATATTGTAAGATAAAAAAAATAACAAAGAAAGATATAAGCACATATTTGGTGTTTTTGATGAATTGTTAATGACTTCTAGGTTATTTACATTGTGATGTTTTTGCGTTAAATATATACTATGTTTTTAAATCATTTGTGATCATCTTGCCCTTAAACTCATATTCGGACGTCGAATTATTTTAAGTTGGTATACTATATTGATAAGGTGAAAAAGGGGACATTTATAAAAATTTAATATGATGAAAATGACATGTTCAGCTCAATCAAGGTACCAATCAAATATTAATTGCAGTGGTACTTTGCGTATATAAAAGTTGGACTTGGACCGTCAAACACGTGCACAACCACACATAGAACAAAAGTGATTTGACATAAACTCAACAAGTTGCAAAAAGTTAATCTTAGATTTTAAATTAAACAACGGCACTATTATTATGGATTTAATAATCTAATAGATTTTGAGAATCCCATGAGGATTTGTCATTTTTAGGGAATTGGAGAATAAATCACCATAGATGATAACAAAAACTAGAATTTAAATAACGCGTTATTATTTTCTTAAAAGTTGATATTTTCGATAAATAAAATAGGAAAATTCCAGTCAAAGTCAATGAATAGAATAGAAAATCCAACATCGACCAACTAGAGAATTTGCTTTTTTTGCTTTGTTTGTTTATTGAAGTAAAGGGAGCTTTCATGCCTTTTTTTTAATGTATTTTAAGAAGGTCCACTCATTGGTTCAAATTTTATTTTCTAATATTAACAAACAGAAATTGTAATTGATACTTTGCATTTTCTAACCTTTATATTAATTATTATGTAACCATAGTTTTCTCATATTTTCTTTTTTGTTTATGTATTTTATTCACCATAAGGCATGTATCTATTTCTTTTAAATATCCTAATTAAATAGTCTTCGAAGAATAGTTCATATTGATCTATACCTTGAAAAATTTGGGTCAAAAATGAGAATTCAGACAACTATTAAGTATTTGATTATTATGAATAGATTGACAACTAAACTGGAGAAAGTTTCTTTTTGTTTTTTCAAAAGCACGTAATGTCTAAAATTCTAAGTATTTTCTTACCAAAATAAAAACAAAAATGTTCCAGAGAGTGGAATCGCTATCACATATTAGAACATCATTTTAATCATATTCCTTCTATAACTATAAATAAACATATGAGGGGCGTTCTTTTTCAAATGACAACTAGCATATAACTGTCAATTACTAGATTTTACAAAGCAGCCTTAAAAATGCAAGCACATATGACCGTCTTTAATTAGTAATTATCGTGATTATATATATATATATATATATATATATATATAAAAATCACTATGTAAGAGTTTTATGGAATCATCAGCAAATTAATAATTGATTTCAGACCGTACTGATTAAATCACAATAATAAAATGTTTTGACAAATTAGTGTTTGCTTAGCTAACCTAAGTAATGTAATAATTAATCCTGAACAATATGAAAATAGAGGCACCTAATACTAATAATTGATTTCATGTTATCAATCAAATATTCGCATTATTTGACTCTCTGTGGTATACCAGAAATATTTTAAAAACTTTAATGATTACTTGT
>NC_081349.1:26369668-26428655 GCF_029784015.1 Lycium ferocissimum | reverse complement strand
TTTTTTTTTCATTGTTGTTCCTAATTGCTTACATTGTGTGTTACAACCAATAAATTATAACTCAAGCTAGGACACGAATCAACATGTGAAGAATAACCAACCTTTTCATTTTCACTAATAACTAAGGTCGCCATTAGACGAACGTGAGCATATTTACTCCTTTTCTCTCCAAGTTTTCGTTGATGATTAATTTCCGTTTAGTTATCCTCAAGATCTTATAAAACTTTCGCATCCATTTATCACATGATCGGTTACATTTTATTTTTCCTTTCTCATTTCCCTCCTTTCTTTCTTTCTTAAGGTTACCCATAAACATTGGCAAAAAAAGGGATTCGTCTGAGCTGGGCAGCTGGCCTTCGAAGCATAACCTCAAAAAATACCTAGTAATAGAGTGTGGTCTGGAAGTATTAAAAATATCTATGCACCAAATAGCCTCAAAATTTAACTAAGATAGCCACAATATGACATGACATTCTTCTCTAAGAGTTTTGGTCTAGTGGTAAGAATCCAACAAATGATGTGTTCAATTAGGCGTACATCACATGTCCCACACACAAAATTTTGATATTGAAGTGGAAAACGGTTTTAATTAAATGGACAAAATCATTATTTAGTGAGTTTCGAAGTTTACGCCTTGATCCTCGGGATATCTCGATTATAAATTAAAAAAGATGACACAATATTCTAGAAAATAGGCTGATTTAACTAAGATGATATGACATACCGCTCTTAGAGTTATGATCTAGAGGTAAGAATACACAACAAATGATGTGGAGTTAGACTTAAGTCATGGGTTCAAACCTTGCTGCTGATAAAAGCCTGATATTAAATTGAGAAGGGTAAAGGGATGCCGTTATCATTTATCCAACAAGTTTCGAATATATTTAATTGATTTTACACCTTGACACTCGAAATTTCCCAGTTATTAAAAAAAAAAATGACACGATATTCTAGAAAAATATATAGGCTGACGTTGAGGTTCCAAAATGTTGCTTTAGTACAAACAGTTCTATAAAAATACTATTCGAAGTGAAGGGTCTCTAGAGAAGGAACAATTTAATTTGGTGAAAGATATTATCACTTGCAAAGTTAGATTAAAAAAAAGAGACATAGATAGGAGAAAAAATAGGCACGAGGCTGTGCATTATCTGAAGTTTTTTTCTGAGGTACAGACCAATGACAGGCCACAAGAATCATGGTCCTGAGTCGGATTGCATTGCTTTGTTTGGTCTGTTGCTGGCCCTCTTACGTACGTATTCTATCTTGTCAAATATCATACTCTGTAAATGTAATGATTAATCTCTCAATTTGATAAGTTATATATAGGCCGAATAGTCTAAATGATACTTCTACTTAGCTGTTTTAATATCCCGCCCCCTCAATTTCACGGTTCTGTCACGGTTTATTGCAAGGTATGGAGTCCCACATCACTATTGCAATGTGCTGGTGTGGTTCATACAAACTTAACTTAATGAATCCCAGGATCTTAAACTCAATAATCTTACAAAGAAACGTTACAGAAAACATACCTGACACAGAAGATATTATCGCATAGAAGAGCGGAAGTGTTAGTTGCAAAATTGGTTTCAACCTTTTTGTCCTAGCCTTACGTTACCACAACCATTAGCAATGGAAAAAGTGTAGAGAATATGTGGTAACCCTAATGGGTGTAGAGATGACCAATTTATAGCTGTGACTTAATTGGTACGTCTATCAAGTAACTGATCTAACTGACGAGATTTATTCTTCATTAAATATAAGTTATGGGTTTTATATAAATTGAGTCATATATTAAAATTAATAGAAGTTTAACAATTCTCCCTAGGTTCTGTTAATACTATCAGAGCCACCCACCACCCTCCGTGCCCACCGTACCATAGATGCTGACGCTGATATTACAATGGTCGCTCAGGGCTAGCAATGTCTAGCGCACCACCAGTAATGAGTGCCTGGACAACTAACTCGAAAATGGCTACCTATTTGGAGTGAAAGCTATCAGTATGCAGCCGTTGAGGACAACAGATGCGAGGCATGGTGGTTCGTTATGGTTCATTGCAAGGTATGAGATTTAAGTCCCACATTGGAATTGCAATGTGTTGATGTGAGGTTTATATAGTCTTGGATTCTCCCACCTCAATATCTACTTTTTGGGGTGTGGTTCTCCGTATTATTATCAATCTAAACACCTTAATTTACCTACAAATCTACAATTAGCATTTTTTCAACGCATTCTTTGTTTCACAAGTTAAGGTGTTTGGATGAAACCTCATGGATGTAAAAATGGGATAAGTAATGGATAAATGGTAGAGCGTTAACTTTTGTACACTAAAGATGTTAAAAGAAAAAAAGAAAGAGATAACAGTACATTTGGTGTAAATAAACCAGTGCTCAATTGGTTATTGGCTATCATTTTTCAGTTTATTAATTTATGACGAAAATTACTTTGACATGATATTATGTGGAATCCATTTAGGTCAAAAGGAACATTGTCTTTCAACTTAGCGTAACTCCGACCATTGCAATTTGCCCGTTCGTGTTCTAAATGGTCACAAACGGTCAGTGATTCGTAACAGGACAGGGCTTACCTTCGCAAATAGGACTGCATTCATGGAAGCAGAGGCGAATATAAAATTTGAAGTTTATTGATTTCTACAATAATTTCAAATTAATATTACAATAATAACTGGTTTTAGAGTAAAATATTTAGATATATTTATTAGATTTCTTTATGTATATTTATGTAAGATCTCAATGTTTATCAATTCTCAGAACTCATATATAGTTTCTCTATTCGCGTTTCTGATGGTGGCCCAACCAACAGAACTTAACGATAGCGGATGGGTTTTGTGATCGCGAAATCCCCTAAATATAAAAGACCGTAACCCAATTTCAAGACATGTATTATCTAATTTTGGTGAAAGAAACTCTCAATTTTTGGAACTTTAGAGCAATTGGGAATGACGATTTGGACTAAGGTAACAATTCTAAAATACATGGTGCCTTATGTTACCTAAATTCTTTGAAAAAAACGTTAATGACCGAAATTGTTATCTAAGAATCTTACTAAAATGAGACATAACAATTTAATTTATGGGGTAGAGCGCGATGAAATCACAAAAATGACACCTTATATCCGGGATAGATTCAAAATGATCGTTTAAATATAATCGTGAGTAGTTTTAATCCTCTAAATTTACCAAAGGTGATGTATATTTGGTTATGATCCCTCTCCTTCATATATATATATACTTTTTAACTTTTAATATGTAAGGTAAGTGTCTATATCAAATCTCGCACACCAAGGGTCATGAGTATAGCCTAAGATGATGACTTTTGACGGAAAAAAAAAAAAAAAAGAAATAATAAAGTGCATGAGTTCATAAAAAGTTCCCATATTCTATTCTTTAATTCAAAAGCCAGCTTCTTGGCCAAACATAATATGGAGATGATCACATCTCAAATTCGCAATAATGTATTACTTAAGCTTCAAAGCAACTAAAAAAAAAAAAAAAAAAAAGACGATTCTTTAAGCATACGATTCTTGGATTGTGATTACATGCCATTCATATCAAGGAAGAGAATATCCCTAATTATATTTCCCTTGACTTAAAATTAGTGTCAATTTTTTTCTCCATTTTAAAATTAAATGGATTAGCAACACATCTTTTCAATACCCTCGATCCTTGGATATATATGGATAGATGATTCACTTATGGCATATGCTTTTTTCAAGTACTTCCACGATAGCTTTAATTTTCTTTTTAGTAGCATAATTTATGGCTACCATGAATTTTTACTAAGTATATGCTTTTATCTTAGCATATTTCTGGTATGCCTACCCCATAAATATGAACGTGGGAGGTGTGGATTAGATTCTTGAACACGTGTATTAAGAACCACAATTTTAGTTCACTGCTTAGCTGCATAGCATGCATGAAAAAAGGAAAGGAATTTAAGTTGTATATATAAAGTTTTTTTGCACTATTGGTGTATGTATAGTTTCATAGACAGATTTAATATTTCAAGTTTACGGTAAAAAAATTATATATATATATATATATATATACAAGATCTAAATAAAAATTACTGGCCTCGTGTGAACCCATAATTAGAAGTTGGAACAAGATTTAAAGTTTATAGGGGATCCTCACAATGACCTAGTGTTAATTACAATAATAATTGAGTTCACAATCAGATATGTATAGATATTTAGTGCATTTTTAAATACATATATAATAATTCTTGTGAACACATAAGTTTAGAATCAAGTTTAACATATTATAATAGGTTGGTTACCATTTCTATCATGTTAAAATTAATTATACTACATTAAACTTTAAGTGATCTAATTGCGTAATTATTTTTTACATGGTGGTTACACAAAACTTAAATCCATAGAAAGATATTACAATAAAATAAATTGATAAGACTTAAATATTAGTGTCCAATTTTGGAATAAATTAATGCTCTGATGTCGAAGGATATTTCATCTTATTGTAGTACTATGAAATCTTTTTTATTTTCATAGTCATAAAATTCTGATTCTTGAAATGCATCAAGAATCATAATCTTCTGGAATTGTGGATGAGGAAAAAGGACATATCATTCTCTACAGTATTGAGATTGTTGGGTTGGTTGCCATTTGTCTTCATGTATTTTGTCTAATTTCTTTTCTGAAATGGCAAGGGAATAAGGGCGTGTTTGGTATGAAGGAAAATATTTTCCTAAGATTTTTTTTTTAAAAATGAGTGATTTTCTTACATATTTTTAATATTTAATTTAGTGAATTAACATAAAACACTATATCAAAAGCATTTACACATAATTTAAGCAAACACTATATATAAAAGTGTAATGATGGAAATGGGGGATGAGGGGTGGAGGTGGGTGTAAAGGGGCGGGGGGTTATGGGTAGTGGCTTGGGATGGGGGGGGGTTTTGGGTTTATGTTGGTGCTTAGAGATGGGGGTAGGAGTCTTTTGGGATTGTTTGGGTAAGGTTGGGGAAGATTGTTTCTTATACAATATCAAAATTTGTTTTCAATATTTCTACCAGGGAATTTAATTTTCTGTTTTTTAAGAAATATTTTCAAAATTGAAACAAAATTTTCAGAAAATATTTAGGGAAAATTGAAACAATTTTTTCAGAAAATATTTCTCTCCAGCCAAACACACCCTACTTCTGATATTTTTCTTGTCAATTTTCTCATTAAATGGAAAAGAAAGGGCCAGTGCCTATAGTTGAAAATTAGCAATATTAGTCGCTGATGCCTTTTTAATTACTTGTATTTGAAGGTAAGTAGCAGCCAATGGATCTTCTTTTATACTATCTGAAATTGGCCAGGAATATTTGGGAAACCACTACAACATGGTGTATCTATAGCTACAAAATACATTGTAGCTAATTATGAAAATTTTAAACATAGCCACAACTTTTGTTCCGTAAAGATCCGTAAAGAAAACGTAAAGATAGCCTAAAAGCTACCACAAACTTTACATGGTCCGTGGCTAAGACTAGTACTTATTGCTACAAATATCGTTGTTGTAGTAATAAAAAACTTTTGCCACGAAAATATACTTATCAAGTAATTTTATTCTTTTGCCACGACAAGTAAAATTTGTATCTATCCTCATATTGTAGCCATGGATCGTATTGTAGCAAAATATTTAATTTGTTTGCCACGCAAACTCAGATTTTGTGGCTATTTTTATAGTGTAGTCTCGTGGCAATAGTACTCATAGTTAGCTAAGAATAAAAAATTCATAGATATGATTTAAAGTATTTGCCACAAACATTTTTATATTGTAGCTAAAACTCTATACGTTTAGCCATTAAATATATAGAATTGTAGCTAAATTTTTTCTTGATTTGCAACGGAAAGTGAAAATTTATAGGGCAATTATATATAATTAGTTGCACGTTCAACAATTCCATCACTACAAATTATTGAATTTTCCACAAGCATTGTTAGTAACACGAATTTTATAATATAGCTAGGAATTCGGTTTTAGATTCCAAAACAAGTTCCAAGTTACAGATAATTGAATTTTTTTCAATTTCAAAATCGTCCTAATACACAATTATTCTATGACACCATCTTGCTTGAGTGCCGCATATGGTCTTCAAATGCACCTTATCTTGATCAACATCTGTCTTAGTTTGTCACTTATATGCTTCAATTCCACAAAGGTACCGTTAATAATGGTAAAACTTTAACACTAAGAAGCAGAAAACAACTAATTTTCGTGAGTGTACATAGAATTTCAAACCCCCAAAAAAAAAGTCTTACATAATTCTATTGCTTAAATTTTTAACAGATTAAATAGAGCAAATGCAAAGCAACAAAATAAGTAAACAAACCTGTAGACTTTTTAAACTTCTTAAAAGGATCTTCTCCCCAATATTGTAATGTCGCATTGTTGTTGCAACCGACGAACTATGGCTCCTTCCAACATTATTACAACTTTAAAATCTTCAAAATTCCACTCAATACTAATAAAAAAAAAATAAGACATGAAATTAATAAAATTGTTGGAATAAGGATTGAACTCAAAAAACTAAGTCAAATAGGTGTGTATATATATATATATATATATATATATATATATATATATATATATATTGAATCAAATAGGTGTGTGTATATATATATATATATATTGAACATACCTTGAATATAAAATCGATGGGTTCTCTCTAGCTTCCTTTGTATCTTTTTTGTTGTTCTATAAATTCTCACGACTTAGTGATCTAGGGCTTCGATTTATTTGCTTTTGAGTTAGTGTAAAACAAGAAACTAATTGTTGAAGATGGGTATGGGAAAGTGGGGAACTGGTGAAGGGTGCGGCTGGAGGAGGATTTAGGTTTAAGAGATTATCTCTTCGTCCAATTGGCCTTTAATTTGTGTTTTCTTTGCCTATTATTATTTGTATATTTTTTTGCTTTCTTTTACTTCCTTATATATAAAACATTTAACGGACGTACTATATAACAAAAAGAAAATTAGAAAATTATCTACTGCAAAATAATAGATAATAAATATGCACTTCACTTTAAGCAAATGGACAAAAGTCAACTATTTATGGAATAAATATTATTCTAAATTATGTATTCCTTTAAGACTATTTTATAATCGGGTATTCAAATTTAATTAAATATTATGACAAGTTTATCTAAATTGTATTTGAAACTTACAAACGATACTTATTTAATATGAATTATGATCTACTAGTTAGTTTTCTTATACACTAATATATATTAACCATATTAAATTATTATTTTTTAAATATTTTAATAATATCAATAAAACTGTTATAAAACTCAAATTTTCTTTTGTTAGATTTAATTTATGAAAATTAATAAGATAGTAAATGACCATTACAATGTAATTGGTAAAAGACTATAGTATAATTAGTCTTCCTATGGATAATAAGATAATTAGTATAATTAGTCTTCCTATGACATAAATATTATTCTAAAATAAGAATTCCTTTATAGCTTTTTTCGTCCTCTATGATATTGTTGATTTTGTTATATATTGCCTTATTTTAATTTTATTAAATTCTTGATTTATAGTGTTTAGTGAAATTTATGATAATTAATCTTTAAGTAGCATTAGATCATAGCATGAATAACTTTTTAGATTTAAAACGAATATAATTACCGATCATTGTAGATAATTAAATACATGCACGTAGTTGTACAAGTCATATAATTACAATTTTATCTAAATTATATTTGAAAAAACTTACTAACAATACTTTATTCAATATGAACTATGATATATTGTTAGTTTTCTTATACGCTCATATATTAACCATATTAAATTATTTACTTTTAATTTTTGGAAATAAAATTGTAATAATATTGAAAAAGTGTTATAAACTATCAAATAATAGTCACAAGAAATGCAAGAGTATTCATTATACAATCATATTAAATTTTCATGTTAAATTCAGTGTATAATTTAATTTATAATTAATAAGATAATGCATGCCCATTACAATGTAATTGGTAATAATTGGACCGTACAACTAATACTTATTAATAGAGACTTATAATATAATTAGCTTTACTATGAGTTAGATATCAACCATAGAAATCTATAATATGAATTCCATTATAACTTTTTTCGTCCTCTATGATATGTTGATTTTGTTAAATACTCCCTATTTTAATTTTATTAAATTATTAATTTATAGTGTTTAGTTGAATTTATGATAATTATTAAAATAGCATTAGATCATAGCTTGAATTACTTTTATACTAATTTAAAATGAATATAATTGCCGTCAATGTAGATAAATACATGCACATAGTTGCTTAAGTCTGTTTTATAGTCAAATATTAAAATTTAATTAAATATAATTGCAAGTTTATCTAAATCTTATTTGAAACTTACAGACTATAGTCTATTTATTAAGAGTTATTGGTTAGTTTTCTTTTACACTCATATATTAACAATATTAAATTATTGACTTTAATTTTTAGAAATAAATATTTATAATATTGAAAAAGTGTTATAAAGTATCACATAATAGTCACAAGAAGTACAAGAGTGTTCATCATATAAATCATATTAAATTTTCATTTGTTAGACGTCAGTGTATAATTTATCTTAGGATAATTAATAAAATAGTGCATGCCCATTGCAATGTAATTGGTAAAATATTATGTTATTAATTGGATATAATTTATTGTTTTTCAAAATTATAATTGAAACTTACAACTAATACTAATTTAAAATTGTATTCTTAGATATAAGAAATTACTACAAATACTTATTAAAAATAATTACGGACCATATACATAATTTTCTGTAACTATCAAAGTCTTCAATATGAAAACCTTTTTTCTACAATAAGTGATTAACATAAGGAATTACTCTAAGCTCCTATTTGAAAATAATAAAATAGAAGACATAAATGTTTCAATAATCTTCAATAAAAATTTAATTTACATATAAAATTATATTCAAAATAACAAGTTGCAATAAAATAAACTACGAGGTTGAAGTAAATTTTGAGGTTACAAGTATATATACAAATGATCTATTATTGAAGATTACTTTTTCATTTTTTTTTATGTGAATGTTAATTGATTCTCTAATTTATATACAATAATTTTCTACCTTTTAGGAAAATTCTAAACTATATTTAATTTCTTTTCAAACTTAAATTGGTCGACCAAATCCCATCATGATTTTTGTAATCGATGCAAGATTTTTTTTTTTTTTTTTTTTTTTTTGTAGTTACGACATTGAGGTTAAAATACTGCTATCTCAACGGTAACCTCATGTGTATATATATAAAAAAAAATTATGGTTAATTATGGAATCTTATTGTCGTCGCTCTACATTATAATTATTCATTTTGTCATGACAAATAATTGTAACTATTAAACGAACTATTTTTCACTTTTATCTTAAATATAACTTGAAGGAAAAAAAATTCATTTAGCCACAGGATTTTAATTTTTAAAATATTTTAATGTGGCTAAAAGATATTGCTATAATAAAAATAATGATTAGCTACGGAAATTTAGCACAACAATGAACCTGTGGCTATATATTTCGTCATGACAAATTATTGTAGCTATTAGTAGACTATTGCCATGGATGTTAATTAGCCGAAGCATATATATATATATATATATATATATATATATATATATATATATTTAGCAACAATTTTTCGTATAAAATAACTTTTTGTGGCCAAAAGGTTACTATTGCTACGATAAATTTCACTTGTGGCAAAAACAAATGATTAGCTACGAAATTTAGTCATAGCAAAAGGGTTGTAGCTATATCATTTAGCTATTGCCACAATTGTCTATAATTTGAAGCTAAATATTTATTTAGCTACAAAATTTAGTCTCAAAAAACTTACTATGGCTAAAAAGTTACTATTGCTACACAAACTTCTATCACGTGGCAAAAACTTATGATCAGCTACAAAATTTTATTGTAGCAATAAAATTGGAGTTATTTAGGTAATTGTTGCCACGATTATTAGCAATCATAGCAAAAAATGAGGAATTAGCTTTGTCAATTTAATTTTTTGTAGCTAAGAAAGTTTACTAATTTGTAGATAGCCATGGAATTAAAATTTTGTGGCTATTAGTAGGTATTATATTTTGAATTCATAGCTAAGATTTCGTAGCTATATATGCATTATGTTGTAGTGAACAAATAACTCCATTTTTAGATATTGAGGTTTAACTAACTTTGATGAACTGTTCTTCCATGAATCTAATTCAGTTCTTTCACCTTTCATAAAAGTTCTTTGAGGAAACACCTCCATTTTTCTAGAACCCCTCTCTTAATTTTATACGAATAATCAATCAATTTGGCTTAAATATATACGAAAGTCAATAAAATAATTGTTATGATAAAAAAGATGCTCACTTTGTCTAACATCATAAATTTCAAATATAGCTATGCATATCAAGCCGTAATGTATGTAGTCTTGATTGTCTTGGTGTGCATGCATGCATAGAGTATCTGCAGGCGGGATTTTATCCTTTAATTATCCGGATATTCTTTGTTTAAATCAATTATTATTGTCCCTTTTTCCTTCAACAACTGGGGGTAGGGGTAGGGGATAGGGGGTAGGGTTAAGGTGGGGGTATGTGGTCGAATTTCTTGCTAAGAATTGAGAACTTCATTGACTCATCAAAGTGGACAATTCATCAAAATTTAGGCAGGTGATATTATAGATGGATTTAGGATTAGAATTCGAGGTTTATGAATTTTTACAACGATCTCAAGTTAAATATATAATAATAATAATAGAATTTATAGTTAAATGTTTATAAATATTTAATTAATTTGTTAATATATAAACTGAATAATACTAGATATAAACAAAAGCTACTAATTAAGTTCACCTGAACCTATATTGTGATGGTTGCAAATTAGAGAGAGAGAGAGAGGTGACAATAGCAAAGTGGGGTTATCAGCAAAATAATGCTCTTTTCGTCCCAATATATTTATGTGTTGATGTTCCAATTTTGAGAGTCAAACGAGTTTTTTTAACCACAATGTTTTCATGTGTTTTTTTTTGGATATTATAAATTTTTAATTATTGTGACTTAGAATATTTTTTACGTAGTTCCGAATATGTAAATTTTATTCAAAAAACTTAAAGATTCTATGTCTAAATTCACAGTCAAATTTAAAAAATTTGACGCTCGAAATCCGAACTATAATATATAGATTGAGACAGAGGGAGTATATATAAATTTAGGGTTCGTTTTGTTTAAATTTCTTTACTTTTGTTAAATAATTTTGATGGATTTATTTTGTTACAGAACATGAAAATTTGCTTGTAAGAAAATGCTAGGAATATAATTATCACAAACGTCTTAAACCTACAACATGACAAGAGAGGGTTGCTCAGATGGTAAGAACCCTTCATCTCCGATCCTAAGGTTACGGATTTGAGTCATCAAGGGAATAAAAAGGGAAAGCTTTTGGGAGGGGTAAAAAATAAAAAAAGAATCGTAACCTTTATCCTTTATACCAACTTTAATTTTTAAGGTAAAAGATATCTTTTTTTTTTTTTTTAAGGTAAAAGATATCTGATCCCCTCGAATATTCTTTAGCTGTCCATTGTATTTCCATTATTCCTAATCCTGTATTATTACAAAGTTATTCTTAATTAGGAGTATTATAATCTTTTCCAATAGGATAAGGAAACAAAAAGGACTCTTATGATGCAACAAGTGACTGTAACTTTATAAAAAATGACGCAACTTCTAGAATCATAGCATATAAGGGTAGTTTGTTAGGAGGGATAAGTTATCCCATGTAGATGAGATTGGGTGGGAAAGTATGATATAACTTATCCCACTCTCTGTATAGATAACTTATCTCGTCTTTTATCCCATATAGATGGGATTGGGTGGGATTCCAAAGGAGGTATCCCACCAACCAAATATGAAATGATTCTAATCCAATGGGACTAATAATTTCATCTCATCCTATCCCTCCTACCAAACGACCCCTAACATCTGAGTCGTACCTCTATATATATAATAGTTTAATAGTCAAGAGATCATAATTTGAACTTATAAATTAAAATTGTAGTGTCATAACTATATTTTATTTGGTTTTATAGGCACATGCGGTGTGACAATGAAGTGAGTCAGGAAACTTATTCTCGACATTAATTTATCTTTTGTAAATTGTTGCAAAGTATAAAAATATTCTTCAGAAAGAGATGTAAGTTGCTAAATACTTTTGGGTCTGTGAATAACAAATTAAACTATATCAGGAGCAAAATATAATGAGGAAGTCATCGAAGACAAAAATCCCATAAAATTCTGAAATCGAATTGCAATTAGTTTCGGAAAACAAAAAGAAAAACTTGCCTTTTATTACAATGTAAAAAAAGGTATCCCAATTCGAAGTGGTTTCAACTTTAATTTATTTTCTATTATATAGGCCCTAGTCGAAAAGTTAGCACCATAGAGTAAAAAAAAAAAAAATGAAAGTTTCCTTAATTTTAGGTATGTTCTCTTGCTGTGGCCTAAAATTGGATTTTCCACCACCAGCGCCAACAACGATTATTGTTACGAAACCAAACCCGGCTTTAACCCTAAGGCGTTTCGTCTTAATAAAATCACTAGTGAAAATTGGTGCCATTAAGGGTAATAAGGTTGACAAAGCTTTGGTGCTAATTCATTCTGAGTTGTCTCTCAAGCAGCGCCATCATCGAGTCCGTTCAAAACTCGAACCTAGTCGGCTCTCAAGAATGTCGAGGTGTGAAGATTGAGACCGTAAACGAAAGACCGTTGGATTCTGAAAGCCCATAGCATTGGTGTGACACAATTCTCAAACTTAAGAAGATGGCAGCGTGCGTGCCGAAAGTAATGCATCTTTTTTATTATAAAAAAAAATAAAAAATATCGAACTTGGTAGAAACAAACTGTGTACGAAAAGAAAACATTACGAAATAGGATAAGTTTTGTTGTGCATGAATCTTGGGCTGTTATATATATTTAGCACATTGTTAGTGTTATGTCTCATTGGGCGGACTCAATTAGATATCCTTGGTCCAAAAGGCTTGTTGACCTTATACTAATGTTTTTCAATATAACCATCGATTGCAGTGAGATGGATATGATTTTTTTAACTTTAACGAGAGTAGGCGGATGCAACTATTAGCTACGGGTTCATCTGAACCAGTACTTTCGACGCAGAATATATATTTTATGTATAAAAATTTACTAGAATTGCAATAACTAGTATGGATGAACCCATAATTTTAAATAAAATAATGAATTTAGTGCTAAGAATTTTTAACTCGAAACCCTTTAGAGTTTAAATTCTGGATTCGCTTCTGAATCAGAGCACTCGAGGACTCGAGGCGAATTCAAATTAGGGGGACTTCTACGAGTATCAAAAATGTTTCTTCGTATAAACCTTCCTATCTTCTACTTCTTTCTCTCTCCTATCCAATCGATGTAAAATTAGTCTATGATGTGGCATATAATTCCTTTGTAAAGGATTTAACAAAGTTTGCATAAAATTTTCTTTTGAAAACTTCCAAACTTTTAGCTTATCAAACATCCTTTGGAAGTTTCCTGTTTTAGTCTTTCAAGCCACTCCCTTCTTAGTTTGTGTAATTTTCAGTCAACTGATTTACCAAAACAAGATCAAAGAAAATCAAAGTACGACATTTTTTCAAAAGACGCACTAATAGAGGTCGTAGTTGAAGCAAATCAAAGTAACTCTATTTGTTGCTTAAACGTAAGTATCAAAGAAAAAAATTGATAATAATCTATTGGCCTTTTACTATAAAATAAAGTTAAACACAACACACGTTAAACACAGCAGACATTTGGCTGCGCCTAATTAAATTCATTGCGTGAAGAAATTTGCTAGACTTGTACTTATAATTGTTACCTAATCCAATTTTTCTTCTATCTTTTGTCAGTTGTCACTAGTGAAGTTATATTTCGCTTGAAGTTGAAATACTGAAGTTCAATATTAAAATTACTCATGATTAAATAGATATTTACAAGTAATGAAGTTCAGAATGTAAAATAAAGTTTTGTTTTTGGACCTGGTGACAGGAATCAATACCAAAAGCCCGATCAGTTACTTGCATTTGGGCCCTTTCTAGATCATCAGTTTGGGCCTATCTGGGCCTCTGAGATGTGCCACTTATAGAGTAAAAACTGGATATCCACCTCTCTAGTGCTTTTATGTGTTTTTTTGGTAATTGGTTCCGGCAAGCGGCAGTGTTTGGTATTCTCTTAGGGACTGACTAATTCGGATTTATGTTGGAAAGTTTCACTTTAGTGTAAAGCATTTCATTCCAAGAAATCAAGTACTCAACTTTTACTTGCTTCCTCTGTTTCAATTCATTTAGCATATTTGACTCGATAATAAGTTTAAGATTGAAATGAAGACTTATTGAATTTTGTGGCTGTAAATCTCTCATAGCATTTGTGTAGTTAAATGACTTTTGAATTTTACAGTCTTAAACATGCTCATTAAAGAAATATATAAATGTGTCATTCCACTACATTCCTTAGTGGAATGACGAGAGTAATAATTACTCTAACAATTCATTTAAAACTGAAAATTAAAAGGCTGAATACAAATGTAACAGCCCAGGCCACCGCTTGTAGAAATTGTCCGTTTTGGGGCCTTTGTCCACGCGTTTTAAAACTTGTAGAAGGTATCCAAGCACTTATAAAGTCTTCGTTCTCCTTGCGAGATTGGGGCCATTCACCTTGACTCCCTCGCGCGAGGTTTTCCCCAAAACGCGTCTACCAACAACAGCTTGGAAAGTCCGTTTTGGGGCCTCCAAGCGGTTTTAAAATGCGTCTACAAGGGAAAAGTATCCAAGCACTTATAAAGCACTCTTCGTTCTCCTCCCCAACCGATGTGAGATTCGCCTAAAGCAAGCCTTACACTCCCTGAACCATGGCCTGGACGTAACACGGCACTCGGTGCCTTACTGCCTGTGATCGAGCGAACCACATGGCTTGCTGAATCATCTTGAGGCATAACATGAGCGGAATTATAACGTGAATGCATGATGAGCCTTTATAAAGGGTAAAAAAAAAAAAAGTCATAATACTTAATAAAAATTCTCGTTTAAACATGAGTGCGAAAATAACATGAATGAGCCAAAAATGGCTATATGACTCTGAAAGTCCGACATAACATAACTGACTTGTCTATTCTATGAAACCTCTATCATGAGTCTGACTGTAAAACATACTTGCTGGGACAGGGCCCGCAACATACCTTAAATGCATAGCTAATCATAAAAGAAAGAGTTGACTAAACTCCGAGTGAGATGGGGCTCATCAAATAAGCTGATACGAGCAATGTCCTACAAGTAAATCTGTTGTCCTGTAAATCAATACCTGCATCGTGAAATGCAGGCCCCCGGGCAATAAAAGAGGACGTCGATATCATTGAATGTCTTTGGTATGTAAAGCAACCGAATGAAATAAACGTGGACATGAAGTAATAAAGATAAGTTAAGCGAACGTGAAACCGAAACCGGTCAGCGAGCATGAATATGAATACATATATTATATAAAACATTAGTAAAAAATGGTAAGTAGGGAGAGCATTTCATAAACCGACAACATGATATCACCACGTGGGTACGTGGAGTCTGGTGCTTCGCCGGACCAGCAAAGCCCATATACCTTGCCATGGTATAAGGTGGTAACGTGCCTGATGGATCCATTTAGTGTAAAATTAAGGAATCGTTCTAACTGGGCGGAGCGATCCTTGTCCTATAGTGGCTATATAGTTTCAGGCTATCGGAGCCTTCTCGGTAATTCGTGCAACTCCCAAAAACATGAACATGATATAGTTGGCTAAAAAGCCCATGATTTTTGTGAAATAACTTATAAATAACTTGTAATCATGATTTCACGAAATAACTTGTAACATAGTTTCATGAAATAACTTGTAGGCATGGTTTCATGAAATAACTTATAGGCATGTTCTGACATAATATAACATAAATATGGTTTCATATCAAATAGCTTGTAAAACATGGGTTTGAATAATATAGTTACATGATATACTTGCATGAAAACGTGTAAAGCATGTAGAGTGTTTTCTTGAAAATAAAATGATAATTTATAACTTGCATGTAGGAATCCATGGAATACAAAGTATGGGTTTTTTATGGATTACGGACTGATTCTCAATAATCATATGGAGTTATTAAAAACACAATTATAGAATAATAGCAATTCATATATATTATAATCATGGACATGGACCTAGGGTTATCATGAGCATGGTATAGAAGAAACCCCAATTTTCGTAAGGATTCATACTCTATGGATTAAGAGGCGTGGGGAAGAACAATGATATTCCCACACGTAGATAACAACCCTACATACCTTAGTCGCTCCAAAACTTGAAGAAAAAGTCTAAACTTGTTGAAGAAGAAACCAAAGCTTTGAACTTGCAACCTTAAGAAGAGTTTTCACTGATTTTTGTAGCTACTATTCGTGGCTCAAAGGGAACTGCTCCGAAGCTCCAAATCCAATCTCTACCGTTCAAATTTTATATTTACTTGTTGTGAATACTCAGTTAAAATTTGGGCTCGATCCAACGGTTAGATTATTGGGTAACACCAAATTAATATGGCTGGTCGGAATGAAACTCAACAGAAAAATACTAGAGTTTTCTCCAACTTTTTACAACTCTTGATTTTTATAGGGTAACGAGGTGGATGGATTTATTCTACTCTTTATAAATGATAAATCTTGTAGCATACAAAGGTTCTTGATTAAAATATTTACCTTGGAGGAAACCTTAGGAAAGTAGATTGCCAAACCAAATTCTTGAAGGTTTCTTGATTTTCTTGATTGCAAGAATGAGTTTCTTGAAAGATTGAAGTGTCTAAGTTCTTTAGCGATGGAGGTAGAGAGAAAAAGAATAGTCCCTTAAGGTTTAAAATAGTGTTATGGACGTTTTTGCTTCATAAAATAATAAAATAGGGAGTCCCGATTCGAGTTGGAAAAGGCTAAAAACGTAACCCAAAATTTGAAAATTCTGCTCTAACCAATGTTCGTAAAATAGGCATAACCCTTAGCATTCCAAAGGGTTACAACTTTCATGTTTCCACAAGATAATCAGGAAAGCTATTCCAAAGGGTTACAACTAACGATATGAGTCTAACATGAGTTCTAAGATACGGGTGTTATAACAAATAGCCCCATAAACTTGGTAGGCGTTTGGCCATGCCATAGTTTGAAACCATGACCCCAAACCAGTGTTTGGACATGCGTTTTCACTCATGGTTTCAAACCCCAAATCATCCAAAAGGCATGATTTGGGGTTACTTTTTTAAATATAAAATTTAACTCATAAGTTTATATTTTGTAAAAAAGACCCATAAGTTGGTGGATATTTTTAACAATTACCCCCATCAGTCATTTACCAATCTCATTAACTTCCACCAACCTTTATTTATGTCTACCAACCTTTAATTTATGTGGGAGGATTATATTAAAGAGTAGTTACATTACTATTCGTGTTAAATTTTCATTTTTACTGAGCTAAAGTTTGATTAATTGATGTTGTATTTTTTAGAAAGGCCTTCTAGTAGTGTACTAATTTTGTTATGAATTATCACTTGCTCATTTGGTAAGATTGTATAAAAATTGAGAATGTTTTGATAGTTTTCACAATTGGTGGAGTTTTTATGTGTATAAGAGAAAATACAACTTAAAATATTCAAATTGAATGTCCAAACATGGTCTAAAACCATCTCCAAACGGTGGCACTAACAATCGACTTGAAAAAAAAAAAAAAAGATTGCAACCACCTATCAGAGGTGATTATTCTTTACGGATTGGAAATTATGAACTGATTGTTCCCGAGACACGCTTCAAAATAAAGTTTCTTGCTGAAACTTGATGTCTAAGTTTAATGGACAATTTGAAACCTCATATGATGTTGATTGCTAACCAATTGGCCACTAGAATGATTTATGCCAATTGAAGTCAAATGGAAAAGCTAAAGACAACTTTTAACTTGCCATTGAGAAGTTTCCACTATTATCTCCAAATTTCTACACAGCATAAAGTCAATTGGTAACAAACAAAAAAAATAATGTAAAAATGGAATTTATAAAAAGAGAACTTAAATTCTCAAATTTCAAATATTGAATAATTTAGTACTCTTTTGCCCTGTCTTCTCTCACTCTCTTCCTCCACTTCTCTTCGTCTTTTCTTTTTTCCTTTCACAAAACAAATTCATTTTATAATTAAGATTGTTTAGCTTGTTGATCTCACTTCCAATCTTGATTTTCTTCAGAGATATATTGAAGGAGGTCGTCTAACAAGGGAAGAAATAGGCAAATGGCTCCATTTCATACTGATAAATAACATTTGATCAATGTTTAAAAATTATTTAACATTTAATCGTGTTTTAACGGAGAAATAAAAATCCGGACAAAAACATTCCTAGCTAAAACACAGAGGAATCCTAGGATCTTTTCATGAAGATTTAAATTGTCATAGTTTAAACTCATGCATTATTCATAGAGTTTGAAGTTTGGCAATTCAAAACTCCAAGTTTTTTAAACTAATAATATTTTTACCTATTTTTTTTTTTTAAATTCGACACCAAAAAATTCATTAAATGGAGAAGAACATCTTAAAATGAAAATCTTATCAAGAAAAGACAACAAAAATGACCATTAAAGATGTGATGCAGTGAATAGAACTCATGTTTCCTTAATCAGAGATTTCAGATTTGATTCTAGATATGAAAAAATCTTTAATAAAAAATGCTTTTGTGAATGGGCAGTAAGCGGTGCGAATTCAATACAGTCGCACTCCAATATAGATACCGAACACCGATTTAAAAAAAATAAAAAGACAGCAAAAATGGAAAGGACCAATTCCAACAAATCCAAAAAACCAATCATATGATAACACAACATGTGATGGAACCAAACTAGCCATGGCCTACCTTTCAACTTTTGTCCCCTTTCCTCTTCTCCTCTGAAATTCAAACTGTCATTCAAACACAAAAATTTCTCAAATCTTTATGAATCAATAATTCATAGAGATAAGAGAATCTTGATCCATCATCTTTCTTCCCATCACCCCCACATTAAACTAACTTCACATATACACACAACAACCCAACAAAAATCCAACTCATTTTTCACATTTCCATCAATCTAAAAATCAAATCTTGATAACATTGTTCTATCAAAATCAAATCTTTTTTCTTACCAAGATAACCTTACCTTCTTCCTCTTCACTATATTATATAAAATCCAACTCTTTTTTCCTCCAAGATAACATTTTTCACAATTTCATCAAATCTTGATAACATTGTTCTCTCAAGATAAACTTGTCTTCTTTCTCTTCACTTTATTAATATAAAAATCAAATCTTTTTTTCTTTTTCTTTTTTATTCAATGCAATCACAAAACCTTCTTCCTATTTCTAACCCAAGTTCACCACCATCAATTATTATCCCATCATCATCATCTGCTAGTACTGACACAATGTTACTTGGATCAGAACCCCATATTTCTTCTTCATCATCAACCATACTTATTGTTCAAGATGATGATAATTCAAAAATTGAAACAAAACCCCTTCTTTCTAGAGCTTTTAGTTATACATCTTCTTCTTCTTCTTCTTCTAATTTAGTTAATAAGAAGCAAAGGAGGCGACGTACTTTAAGTGAAAGTTCCCTTTTGTCTAGAGGTGTTGAAGGTTGTAGACAAGATATGGGAAGGGCTGCTTCTGATACTTATATTGTAACTAGACTTAGTTTTACTCTCTTGAGATATCTCGGGTAATACTTTCAATTTGTTTGTCTTACTTTACTCTTTAGTATGTTTAAAAAAGAACGTCTCTTTTTGTTTGGTAACTCTTTAATTATAATAAGACACGTGGCATGTTTAAGACCATATAATTGAAGGGCATTTTGGTACATTACACATATTTTTAGTTTAGGATCACAATATTACTTTCTTAAAATCCGTGCCCTATGAAACTAAGACAAATAAATTGAAACAGAGAGAGTAATATTTTACATAGTATGATGATGATATGAAATGAGCTTAAATGAAGAAGGTGTGGGATTTATATAGCCGACGCCAACTTGTTTGGGGGTCGAGGCATAGTTGTTGTATTATGGTTATAATGGTTTTATTGTTTACATGTTTGAATTTGTTTATGTTTGAGTTTGTGTATTGGTTTGTGTTCTGGGAAATGCTTGACATTCTGAACTTTGATTATTTTAAGGGAAAAGGTCCAAATTTGTCCTCTATACTATCAGAAATTGCTCAAATTTGCCATTTGTTACACTTTTAGTTCATTCATTCATACTTTTGTTGTTAGCAAATTGTTACAAATTTGTCTTGTATTTGTCCTTGCTATTAACAGAGATCCAGCACGCATGTGTCCAAATTCTTTGTGAAAAAAGGTCAAGTTTTTCCTCTAAACTTTTGTCTATGGTTTAAAATTACCCTTAGGTTGGAGCTCTGTTAGGTTTCAAGGGAAAGAAATGAGACTTTTTCCTGACAGTGAGAGTAAAGTTTGACCAAAAGTTTAACCATAGGGTAAGGTCTGCGTACCTCTTACCCTCCCCAGACCCCACTTGTGGGATCACATTGGACATGTTATTTAACCAAAGGCAAAGTTGCTCAATTTCGAGTAGTGAAGGGGAATGAATATATGACCCTTTCCCTTATTTTAATGTCTTAGATTGTGTTGTAATGTGATTGGTATTGTTATGTATGTTTGCATATTTTCTGTTAATACAATTGAGTCTGTTTATGGTTGAAAGAAGCAGAGTAATAGGATTTCTTTTGGTCTTGACTTTTATGTGAACCTACTAAGGAATTAGTCTTGGCCAAATGTTGCCTAATATGTAGATCATGTCTGTTCATGGAATGGGAGCCTAGCTAAAAAAGTGACTTGAGATAGGCTCATTTAGACTACACTCTGAGTATGCTTTATGAGACCTTAAGTAAAACAATCTCCATTTATCTACATTTAAGGAAATTTACTTGTAAGAAGACATTTAAATAAGATAACTAACGGAACTATGATCATTGACTTTATCGACTAGAGAACTACCTTTCGTGCAGTTTAATGTGTTACTGGAAGTAGCATAATATGAGCGAGAAGTGAAATGAGAAGGCAACCGATAGACCTGAAGTTACACAGTATACAGAATGAAGAGAGCGGTTGACATGAGGACAGGAAAAGACGCCATAAATGGCAGTAACATAATGTTGTTCAGCTACTTAAGTAGACTACTAAAATTCAGCTTCTCCACTTGTGAAGAACCCACTTGATTGTTTATCATCCAAATGTTTCATACCACCCTATTGTTTCATAGGAGTTTTTAGAGTGCCTGACACTCTTTTAACATTAACCATTTTAGCTAGCCAATCAAAATACTCTCCATGGTAATTCTTTGAATATTCTAATCATTTGAGCTTGTCAATACTGTCAGTGTCATTGCAAATTGCAATCTCTAACCCTTTCTATGCCTCCCACCGAAGTCTCATATTACTGTTACTAGGTCCAAGATGTTTATATAACTCCTCCCTTTCTCCTCCAATCTTTAGATGACAACACTGCAACCCTTCAAATTGGTTATGTCAACTTGTGCGTGAGATAGAAGTGAATTTTGATTGGGAAATCAACCCCAAGAATGAAGCATTATGATCCTCTACTTAAATGCAATATAAACACCATGGCTTGCATGGCTGCATGTCTTTGAACAAAGTTCTAATTGACACTTCTCTATAACCTGTCTTTCACTTTGATAGGTATCCATCTGTTGCATAGCACTCCGTTAGCACTTCTCCATTTCAACTATCCTATTATGATTCGATATCTTATAACTTAATATCTCGTATCATTTTGCTGGAAGATCGAGCCTAAATATTTGGATTGTTTGCATTTAGGCATCGCAGACCCATCTGGTTTCATCTCAACTTGACTCTTCTTATATTGGTTATATTTGCCGTCCGTATAGTTAGTCTTACTTCTGCTTATCCTAAAATCCTTACTCTTTAAGGCGCTTCTCAAAATGTTCCAGATTTTGGTCGACACCTAACTAGTATCGTCAATTAATAGAATAACGTCTGAAAAAAACATAAACCATGTGATTTTATCTTGTATTGTGTTGGTAAGCTCATCCATTATTGGGGCAAACAAGTCTTGAGACTATGCACAATACTGGTATCATTCCATGGTTATGGTACCCCAAGTGGTTTACTGTTGTATTGTAATGATTGCTTGCACTTGTATTTCCTATACTTTTCTTTGTTTTCTCTTGAAGTGAAAGTTTTCCTTTTAGTTTTGTAATTAGAAAATTGTTATGACATTGTATTCTTTGGTAATGAAGGACTGGCTATTGGATGTTGAACATACTAGCTATCCATGAATGAGAATAAGACATATTTTGAACAAAAACAAAAATCAAAATCTATCAATCTATATGTATGTATGAAAATAATTTTTTTGTGAATAATCAAAATGTCGTGGAGATATATTCAACCATCGAATCTTAATGTCTTTTCTGATCATCTATCTTTATTCAGGGTAGGCTACAGATGGATCGTCAGGTTTCTTGCCCTAGGCTGTTATGCTATGCTACTTATACCTGGTTTTATTCAAGGTCTGGAACAGCTAGGATATGCGTCTTAACACCTGTCTATCAATAACTTGATGACTTCATATGATCATATTACATATATCGTCCTTTGCATTTTCCTGGTTTTCTTTTTTCTTCCTTTCTGCTTTTGCCCCTCCTTATATTTTAGAATTTAAAGTCCATAAATAGGTTCATGTTTGTTTGATGCAGTTGGGTATTACTATTTCCATTCCAGTCAAGTACGTAGAGGCATTGTTTATGGTGATCAACCAAGAAATAGGTATACGTTGTGGAATTTAGTCCATATTTTCATAGAATGCTTGAGTAAACTTGTATATCTTCATGGATTTATACCTGGTTAAAGTCTCATGGTGCAGGCTTGATCTGTACCTGCCAAAAGATATGAACGGGCCAAAGCCAGTTGTTGCATTTGTAACAGGTGGAGCATGGATCATTGGGTGCGTAATTAAGTCATTTCCTTCAAATCCTTCTAACCGAGGAATATCCTGTGTTGCAAAATCTAGTCTGAGATAATATGACCTGGCAGCTTCTATTTGTTCGCTAAATGTTGAAACTGTTACATTTTCTTTAAGCCATTAGCATTATAAGCATCGAAAAGCAGATCTATTTGCTTTTTCAACATGAATATTACGTTGTAATCTATGAATAGTTAAAATAGTTTCTCCTTATTTTCTGGTTTAAGCGCGTCACTGATGGTTTAATGAAAATTTGTCCTTAGTTATTCTTTCTTCTTTACTTTACAGTTACAAAGCTTGGGGTTCTCTTCTAGGACAACAATTGTCAGAAAGAGACATTATTGTGGCATGCATTGATTACAGGTGATCTCTAATTTATCTGAGCAAAACAATGCTTATTGGGGACTTGTTTTTTCGGGATTAATGTGCTTTTGCCTGATGTATCATTTAGATGTATGAATTTAGGAATCCATGTTTCTTGCATATTTATGAGTTATTTAATTTTTCATTTTTGCATTGGGCATTTTGATTTACTCCATGATACATTATCTGAAAAAAAGGAGTTCTATAATTATATTTTTGTTTATATTCACTAAAATGAGCAATTTGCACCCTTAACTTAATGACCTTCTTGCAATTTTCATAACCAACAGCAATTATGTGCTATGAAATGGCACTAATAGAACGAACTGGTCTAATAAAGGCATGTTGGCCATCTTTGAGAGCATCTCTATATAATCAGAAAGGCGAAAGAAGAGTGTTGGTTTACCGTATATGTGATGATGCATCTAAAGAGCATAACTTATTGGCTCTTCCTAAAAAAAATAATTTTCCTAGCATCCAGCCGATATCACAGGTAGATATTAGTTTACCAAGTTGAAGAGATAAAAGAGGAGAATGAAGTCCCAAATGCGATGTAACACCGCTCAACCAAGGATGCACACTTCAACTGCACTTGTATCAGTTGTGTGCAAACAGTAGTCGATTTTCGATATCTAAAGGCATTACATTAATTGCTTGCAGAAATTTTCCTCAGGGAACAATCAGTGATATGGTTAAGGATGCTTCTCAAGGTATCTCCTTTGTTTGCAACAAGATTGCTGAATATGGAGGTGATCCTAATAGGTATCCGATTAATACCTGTTACAGTTTCTCATGAATAGTTCCCCCTGATTAAGAATGAAATGGTGCGGATTATTTTTCCTGTAGAATTTACTTAATGGGACAGTCCGCCGGTGCACATATTGCTACATGTGCTCTCTTGGAGCAGGCGATCAAGGAGGCTGGTGCGGAACAGAGAGATACTTGGAGTGTCTCCCAAATAAATGCGTATTTTGGTCTATCTGGCGGGTAGGTTCTTTTTGGGTGCCTTGACTACAAGGCTTAGAGTCTTCAACACCTCTTCCATTAGGTCTTTTGAAAACCTTAAATTTCCAGATGAAGTTAGAATTTCAATTGAACTGAGTCCAGAAAGCATGTACTTAGCAGTTGGTTCTATGGAAGCTGTAAATTGCTTAATGAGGTCACTGGCAAAACGATTAATGAAGTATTTTTGTTTGTTGATTTTGGTAGTAGCATTTTTTTTTTTAAAAAAAAAATGGATTTTGGTAGTTGCATTGATTGAACTAATACCCCATTTTTTTGACATATGAACAGGTATAATTTCCTTAAGCTTGTTGATCACTTCCATAGCCGAGGTTTGTACCGTTCAATATTTCTAAGGTATATATATTACCGACTTCTGGTACTATATTAATGCTTTTACAACAACTAACTGCTATTACGATTTTCCTGTGCATTTTACTGATCGTTCTTTTAGTACTTGCACAGTATAATGGAAGGGGAACAAGGTCTTCGACGATACTCACCAGAAGTAATGGCACAGGACCCAAACACTAAAAATGCTGTTTCTCTTCTTCCTCCTATTGTCCTTTTCCATGGTACTGCGGATTATTCCATTCCATGTGATTCCAGGTCCGAACCTCCTATTTATGCATGTATTTACTGTTGTAATAACTTCTCCACATACAATTCAGTCATTTTATAGATTTTTGCTTTGACTGCACCGCATACTATTCAGCCAACTTTTCCCTCTATTTTTCTCTGACTTTTTTAATGCTCGATGTAGTCAGTTGGAATGAACTTATCTAAACTAGATATTCAGGCTCCAATGATAAGCTGATTTCTGCCTCCTATGCTCCCCTCCGCTCTCTCAAAAAAAAGAAAAGAAATAAGAAAAAGAACCAAAGAACTAAGGAAACAACTCAGCTTGGAAGAATCAGAACGGGACAATCATCCAAATTCTTGATTTAACTAATGTTATGATGTGATGTTATGTACACTCTAGATGTCCATCCTGGTCATGCAAGAGGGCGCAATGTGTCTTAAGAGAAAAAGGGACTGTTGTCTCCTTATATGTTTTTGGGCAATCCTTACCTCATGAGCTAACTGTTGAGGTTAAGTTAGGCCCAAGGTCCACTTTCTTAACAATATCAAGTCTCTTTCTGTACGGACTCCTCATTCTTAATTACCTGCCACCGCCAACCCCTATCTATCTAATTCTCAGGGTTTTTTCTTGTTTCTGTAACCGTCATATATCAGAAAGTTCTTTGTAAAACCTATTTGCAACAATGCAAGGCCCAGGCGGAACAAAGATACCCAAGTTAAGTATGGGGATGAATGATCTTAATTACTCTCACCTTAATGCGTAAATTTTCCATTTAAGGCATTTCCAGTTGATGCAGCCAGCTTATATCACTAGGATATATAAGTTTTATAGCTAGATACAAATAACTACTCCCTCTGTCCCAATTTATGTGATAGTATTTGACTAGACACGGAGTTTAAGAAATAAAGAAAGACTTTTGAAACTTGTGGTCTAAAATGTGTCATAGATATTTGTGTGGCTATAAATCTCATTAAGGGTAAAATTGAGTATTTTACAAGTAAAATTGTTACTAAATATAGAAAGGTGTCATTCTTTCTGGGACTGACTAAAAAGGAAAGAGTGTCACATAAATTGGGACAGAAGGAGTACTAAGGAGTATGAAACTGGTTAATTAATTGTATAACTAAGTGGCATCATATATTATGGAAAGGTAGCCCATAAAATGATCTCCGCAAGGTCCAAAACGGTGTCACTACCATGACATGTTAAAGAATATGGAATTTGTGTAATCTCAATTTGGACCAATGATGTTGATAATGAAGATATAGGAAACGGGGGTAGGGGGTGGAGGTGGCCGGTGGTGTTGAATGAGTCTTTTGACAGTAGAGGAAAAACGGCCTCGCGCAGTTGAGCGCTTGGCCATGCCGGAGCTAGTGGTGCAGTTAACATCAAAGAGTATTAGCAGGAAAGGATCTTCTCTATGTCCTTTTATCGTCTATATCTTTTGGTCAACGAAAGACTTTTGGCCTTCGCTATGTCATGTACTTGTTTTGCACTATTCTGACTGAGTGGCACATTAATTATTTCCAGATTGTACACTCTGCAGATCCGAATATGTTCTGTGCAGTTTACTAACGTGTCTCTCTTAATCCAGCGAGAGTTTTGCTGATACACTTAAAACGCTCGGTGTGAAAGCCGAATGTATCTTATATGAAGGGAAGACACATACAGATTTGTTTGTTCAGGTAACTGATGCCTCGTTTTGCTTATTTCACGAGAAAAGCTCACACGTTTTAGTCCTCTTGCTCGTGCTTTACCTTTTTTTTTTTTTTTTTTTTTGATTATTGCTTTGCTATTGTTTAGGATCCAATGAGAGGTGGAATAGATGACATGTTAGATGATCTAATTACGATGATTCATGGTGATAACTCTGAAACCATCAGAGCAAATTCGACTCCAAGAAAACGCCTCGTACCTGAGTTCATGTTGAAGATGGCTCGAAGTGTTAGCCCCTTTTAATGAGCATTCTACTCCTCCATTCAATTCAATTGGATTATTTTGAGCTCGATTAATGGCCAAAGCTCTCGATTAGATTAACTTCGATCCTCTTTTTTCATATTAATTCCTTGTTTTAGTCAGTTTAAGGTGGACTTGCAACAAAAGTAGCCATTAAAATAGGTCATTCTTAGAAGGAAAAAACCCTTCACTTAATTATTCTTATGGTTTTGTAACTTTCCAAGTCTTTTCTCTTCGCTATTTTGTCTTATGTGTTTTGGGTAAAGCTATTTTTTTTTTTTTTTTTTTTTTTTGGTAACTAGAATGTTTTATTTACTAAAGTGGGAACTGTACAGCACGAAAAAAACAGAATCAGGTAGCTGGGACATAGTCCCCAGTTTACGGGTAGCAAACTACTCTACCAAACCAGTCATTGCAGCCAAGGGAGAAACAGTCTAGGGATAATAGTTCAAATCCTCTATTCTTCTAGCTAGCTTGGGCTTCAAACAGACTCTGGTTACTGCTTCTTGGATCACCAACCTTGTAATAACCTCAGGATTCCTTTGTTGATTCGGAAATGCACTTCTATTCCTCTCCTGCCAAATCAGATATACACTGCCAGCCAACACAATTCTAAACTAATCAGCAGCAGCAACATTCTTCCTATTCACATTTGCTAACAACAACATACCCAGTGTAATCCCACAAGTGGGGTCTGGGAGGGTAGAGTGTGCACAGACCTTACCCCTACTATGGAAGGTGGAGAGGCTGTTTCCGATAGGCTCTTCACATTTACTAACATCCATTCAATTTCAGCATGCCAAGGCATGGCCATTGTATGATAGCCTTGCATGAGAGGATCCTGGTCCATGCAGTGGCTGAAAATACACAGTGAAAGAAGAGATGGTTGACAGATTCCTCAGCGCTGTCATAGAGAGGACACCCGTTAGTATCAATCATCTTCCACTTCAAAAGCCTATCTCTTGTGTACAATCATCTATGGCAGTAAGGAAGAGGATGAAGACCTATTTGGGAGCACCACTGTTATTGCATATCAGCCGTTTTTAGGGCACCTTAGGGAAGTCACCCCTAGCTTAAGTTACACTGTCTTGATAGAGAAGCTGTCCATGTTTGGTATGCTATTAAGCTCAATGTCAGCTTCCCTAAGATACTTCTGTGCTTTGGAAATCTTTTGCAACATCCAGGAGGCCTGTTTGGGCATAACATTTCAGGCTACTTGGTCCTTGTCATAGTATACATGAACCCACTTGACATAGTACTTGGGTGAAGCTATTTCTAAAAGGAGCTTCATGGAAGGTTTTTTATTTTTATTTTTTAATTTTTTGGTGTGTGTGTGTACATCTATTTATCTAAAATAAATTCGATGCATTTGCTTTTTAATTAATTGTATTTTCTGGAAGGATGGAACTGGAAAAAGGATGAGATAAGGAACCAAGGATGGAGGAAATTTATGTGAGTTTCGGATCCCACAACACTGCGGAGTGAAGTTAGCAAGTTGCAACTACTTGGGCTACTACTCAAAGTTTCAATTTTTGAATGGTTTCCTATTGTGAAATTTACATAAATAGCTACATTTTATTAGCTTCTAACTAGATGTAACTATAAAATGCAAAATTGCCAAGCGTAGTTACTTTTCTTTAAAAACGCGTGTATTTATGTTTTTTTGAAATATACAGAAATACAGTGAACAGTAAACACGCTCCAGTGAAATTAGAAGCTATTTATGGAACAGATTTTTGAAATACACAGAAATACACGGAAATACAAAATTGGGTTGAGTAAAAATAGGCTATATTTTTTAAACAGATTCTTCTTTTTCTTTTTAAATGGTAAGTTAAATTAAATTAACCATATTTCACGCATTCCCTAACAACTCACGAATCTCTATCAACTTTTATCACAATCAAAACTTTTTGAATTCAAAAACTACTAAAGATCTGAGAACTTCCAAATATAGAAAAATATATGCTGGAACACAATGAAATATGGTTGATTGTTTAAGAAACATAAAGTTGTAGTATGCGTATATACAATGGAATACAATGAAATATATCTGAAACTATTTCTTAAATTAGAAATACAAAATGCAGAAATACATTGAAATACAGCGAAATACAAAAATCGTGAAAACAAAGTGGAGTAAAAATAGGCTCTACACCAAAAAAAAAAAAAAAAGATAAATACATTTAAATACAGCGAAATAATACACTGAAATATACTAAAAAATTAGTTATATTGTTTGTTGATACACAGAAATACACATAAATATACTGAAATACACTGAAATATTTTACCAAACACTTAGTGGGCATGAAGCTCCACAACTCTCATCAATGGTGTTTTTACAACAACAACCTATTCTCTTGCACCTAGATGATGCTACAATATCATATTGCTATAATCAATACTATTCTTCATCACTCACAAGATAAACAACACCACATGATTAGCAAACATAAAAAGGATTTTCCTCTTATCTCGGCCTATCCATGGAGATTTAGCAAACGAATTTTTATGGCCGAGCCGGGAGATTGGCCGGAGATCCTCCATCGCTTTTCTTGTTGCCACTGGTGTATTTTTGCTTGGAGTATCAATATCCGCCATTAAAATGGAGAGTTAGAGTTTGTTGAAGATACTCTAATAATGGCTGAAAATATTACAACTATATAGAAGAGTGAGTGCTCACTTTTTCGTCGTCCGTCATTAAAAAAATTAAAAAAATAAGGTGGGCCCCAATCTTCTTTAATAGTAAAAAAATTGTAAAAAAATAAAAAAAGGTGGGATCCAATCTTCTATAATAGTAGGAATATGAAAAAAAAAAAAAAATTTAAGGTGGGGTCCACTCTTCTATAATAGTAGAGATTAAAAAAATTAAGGTGAGGTCCGCGTGGAGAATTAGGAGATAATTGCAAAAAAATAAAAATAAAGGTGGATCCGCATGAAGAAGTAGGGGACAATTGCTAGGAAAAAAAATAAGGTGCGGTCCACGTCAAGAAGTAGGAGACAATTGCAACAAAAAAAATCGGATATTTAAATAATGATAATAAATTCAGAAAATGGTAATGGTATGCTTAGAGAAAATATAAAGAAGAGAAGTTCAGAAAAAAAGAAATAACGATTTAAATTGAACACAAAAACCGCTAAAGAAGTCATAAAACCACCTTTTTTTTGTTTTTTTACAATTTTTTTACTATTAAAGAAGGTTGGGGCCCACCTTATGAAGTTGGTCTATACTTAAAAATTTAAGACTGCAGTAGATGCTGACACATGAAAACACTTTTCCGTATTATTGAGTAGAAAGAGATGATGGCATGAAACTTGGTAAGAAAAGGCGAATTTCAAATCTTTCAATAGAGAACTAAACCAGGAAATTCATATATGGGAGAAGCGGACTAAGTAAAATGATTTATTGATATTCTCAATTAATTGAATTATAATATTTTCTGTAATAAAAATTTCATAATTATATTACTAAAAGGTACTCTCTCTATCCTGGTTTGTGATCTAAAACAAGTCATAGATATTTGTGTGAATTTAAATAATTTCATTAAAGGTAGAAGGAAAAATTTCAAGTTAAATGATTTCTAAACATAAAAATATATCATTTTTTTTAGACAGTCTAAAAAAAATGTGGTATTATTTTTTTACCTCCAACTCATGTTGAAAAAATAAAAACATGGAACGCATATTTTAAAAATTCAAGCAATATTAAAAAAACATGGACCCCATATTAAAAAATAAGCAATATCCAAAAAAAAAAACGTGGACCCCATATTAAAAAATCAAGCAATATCCATGTAATTGTCAAAGTATCCTCCATTAAGTCAATAATGATGGATTCATTCAATTGGATTTCTATACCACGCGCTGCATTTGCAGCATTTTTGCTAGCCCATTTGAAGGACAATTCGTGCAATTTCTTCCATTTTTTTAGTTTTAAATTTGTAATAGACAAATTCCTTTTTTATAAACCTAAACTATATAAAAGCATGAGTTGAAAAAGTGGATCGTCGATCAAGGGCAACCAAGGGCAATTTGGTCAAAGCACTTGTCATTGAATAATTCCATTAGTTAAAAGTAGAATCTTACTGTAGCTTAGTATTAAATATATTCGTACTTTTTCTATTTTGCCCTCTTTCATAAAAAAATCGCATCACAAAACATGATGTCATTTCAAGTAAGGTGTATTAATTATGTTTTTGGCCACGTATCACTTTTACACTCTTCTTACTTTTCACTATTTTATCATACTCACATAATTTCACTTAATAGACAAATAACATTTGTGTGTATTATTAATGTTCATCTATATATATATGCATCGACAGTGCAAATTTAGGTATGTTTATTAGCAATATAAAATATAAATACTATCACTATCCAATACATAAATCTTTACAATTGTGTGGACAACATGACAAGTAAAATGAGCTAAACTGAGAATATTTACCAAAAATTAAAAAATAGTAGTTATTCGTTTAAATAGAAAATCAAATTTCTACTTTGTTTCGTTTTAAACATGTAAAATTAATTTAATAATTTGAATTAGAATTATCCAAATCAAAATTTGATAAAAAATAATAAGTATTTTACACCTTTAAATTAATCGAATTAAAATTACAGTATCAACTGATGCTTAAATATTGCTATTGTTTTATCTCAAAGAGAAGAAAATAATTTCCTTTTAAACAAGTCTTCTCTTTTAAAAAGTATTAATAAATTTTTGCAGACTTTGTATTCGTAGCAAACACTAATATAATAAAGTTTTAGATATGGAGCACAAACTACGATGTTATATTAATCGTGTTTTGAATATTATATATATATATATATATATATATATATATATATATATATATATATATATATATTATCACTATCCAAACACAACTACATACACATAGATACACTACAATTCAAAGTATTGGATCCGTGCGCAGCACGGGCATATGCCATCTAGTATATATAAAAAATTGAATGAAAAGTGAAGGTAAAGACGATGAAATTTACGAACAATTGAAGAAAAATACAACAAATAACATAACGAAAATTAGTTACCTATAGAGATTGGGCAACTGATAAGGAAGAAGAAGAAATCGTGCTAATTATGGTGAAGAATAATCGGAGTAAAATATGATTGTGGATTGAAGATGTGAGAGAAAAATATTTGAAAAAAAAAAGAGATTGTGGGTAAGTATGAGAGAGGTACCTTATTTTTAAGGAAATACACTGCAGTTACAAAAATAAGTTATGGATGGTAATATGATAAATACTTAAGCTACCAAAAATAATTAAAATAAATAAATAACTATTACTAATAAATAAGTCTTAGAGATAGTTATGGGCTGTAAATTTTTCTTTACTATTTGTCAACATACTATTGAATTATCTTTTGTTAAAGCTAATTAATGATTGAAGCTTAGCTAAGTTGGTGTGAATGAGAAATGGAGTGAAAAAGACAATGGAAGAAAAATGAAGTTTAAAGCAAAATTCATTTGAAAAGGAGCTTTGTACCACATTGGTGGAAAAAAGAGAAAGTTATGTGCTTATATTAGAAAGCACTTCTTCTAGCTCTTAAAGGGTTGAGAAGAAGGACTCCTCTCACCTCGCCGCCGTCGCTCGGCTTCGGATTGATAACCGTTTTAGACCAAATTTATTTAAATTCAATTTTTATTTTCTGATATTATTTTTTATTTCCGCCGAAAATATTAATTGATTAAATTTTGCGGAATAAATTTAAACTCCCAACGTTCTTAGTATTTCGGAAAAGGCAAGGCCTTTCCGAACAGTCAACAACCTATTCTGAACAGGTATATTTGCGGATATATAAACTAAAATTGCCTCATTTTTCAGCACTGGAAATTTTCGCATTCTGCATCCCTTTCTAAAATAAAAACTATCGAGTCTGTGTGTGATTTGTTGCCTGATTTTGAGTTCAACGAAGTCGTAGAGGTTTGAGATACCGCTACATCTGTGATAGGTATATCGATTTTATCCTGGGAGGAAGTAATCCATAACCTCGGGTATAGTGAGGGGATTAAATTCCTTAAGGACACACAGTGAATTTTGTGGTCTCAGATATTATTTTTTCTGTATCTTTTTGAGTTTTCACAGTTTCTGATTTTCTGGTTCTGGTTTTTTGTTTCCAAGTTTCTGAAGAGAAGTTGCCTAACAACTTTTCCCTCTGTATATGCGTCCCTGTCGCAAAACCTTTAATTAGCCAAGAATCTCATTATTAATCGAATCCAAGAGGATCCGATTCACTGACAAATGAAAGATTTACCGTTTTAACACCAAAAAAACTTAAAGAATAGGAAGTCATTAAAATAAAAGAGCTATAGATAAACAAACAAGAGGGATAGGTACGAACATGCAGATACAAGGATCTCCTCTAGGAAGTTCGTGTATATCTAGAATCTGATAACCTTGAATTTTGGAAACGATTCATAAACTTTCAACAGGATATCAGCCTCATACAAAAAGATTGGTCTAAGCAATCTCTTTGAGTTTTCGTATAGTCAATATTAAAATTTGCATTTTTGCGTCCTCTGATGATGTGATGAGAAGCTCTTTTTGGCAAATAAGAACGGCCCTATTCCTATGGTTCACGTGCTGAGGCTCTTACCTGGATATGACCAAGTGTGAATCAACTTCACAATCTAATGAATTCCCTAAAATTGGATAACGCGAGGCGAATTAGAGTTGGTTGATTGATCCAGGTAACGACAGGCTCCAACCAATTTCGCCAAGTACTAATGCTAATATCTCCCTTTTTATGATGACTCCGGTGGTTTATATTTATGTAAAGTCTGATACTCGGACTGTTATAACTTTTGATTTTAGTATAGTATTGTCAGATCTATTGTCCGGAACCATAATGCTCCCAAAAAAACCACTTTGAATCAAAATACCCCAACAAAAAAAAAAATATTACAAAACTACTTTTAGCGCAGTAATTTACTGCGCTAAAGCAGTTCATGGAGACGGAGTCGTTAACTGCTTTAGCGCAGTATTTTACTGCGTTATAGAAGCTGTTAAAAAAAAATTATAACGCAGTAAAATACTGTGTTGTAAAAACCGTAAAAAAAAAAAAAAAAAAAAATTGGCCAACTTTATTTTTGCAACACTTAGTGTTTTTTTCCCATACTTTGACCAATGATTAGTCGTGTATCAAGACTCCGAAACGTCAATATTTTATATAGAACCTGATATTTTTTTCTGCGTACAATAATGTAGGCTCAATACATCAAGGCTACGTAAACGTTCGGATCGTCATTTTAGGGGTTGAAAAGGTGCCCGAAGTAAGTTTTATTTGCAAACTTTAGGTTTAAGTGTTCTATATACATAGACGTCCATTTTTATTTGAAGACTTGTTGTCATTAGCTTAAGGTTTTTTATTTTTAGGGTTTAGATTTAAGTGTGTTATTTTTTAAAGCGTAACTTTATTTCGAATATACGCGATTTTTTGTGCTCGGACGTCCGATTTACTCGATTTTTTTTTTTTTTTTGCAACATATTCGAAAAAAAGTTACGCATTAAAAAATAACACACTTAAAGAACTTAGTGTTTTTTCCCATAAAAAGATCGCAACATCTTATTTTAATAAATCTTTTCTTTGCAGCGCATAGTATTTTTTCCATACTTTGACCAACGATTAGTCATGTGTCAAGACTCCGAAACGTCAATATTTTATATAGAACCTGATATTTTTTTCTGCGTACTATAATGTAGGCTCAATACATCAAGGATACGTAAACGTTCGGATCGTCGTTTTAGGGGTTGAACAAAAATTCGAAGTAAGTTTTGTTTAAGGTTTAAGTGTTTTATTTTTTAAGGTTTTGATTTAAGCGTGCTATTTTTTAATCAAGACATAACTTTATTTTGAATATAAATATAATTCTAAACAATATAGGGAGAAAAACTAGTTGTAAAGTGGGCAAACTTTAGATGGTCATAACTTTGCGCTCGGACATCCGTTTTACGCGTTTTTTTTTTTGAGCTTGCGTATTTTTTGAAGGAGTCCTTCTTGAGACCAAGTGAAACCCCCAGAAATAAACAAAAAGTGGAAAAATTAATGATATTTTTTCTTTTAATGATATACGTCCGATATGTTTTTTTCAGTATTGAATTTTACAAGATTCAAGAAGTTGATACAAAATGAGAGACTCTGCACAGTATGAGAATTAGATCATATATTTGACGGAATGGATTCCGAGTAATTATTTCTTCTAAACATACAATTTGATAACCCTTTCTTATTTAGTTTATATTATGTGCAATTTATTTTGTTGCAAGGTCCTGCCATTGTTTTCTACCCAAAAAATAGTAGTAGGATTTCTAAATGAGAGAGATGGAGTATTTTTATTTCATTTTATATACTATTTGACTAGGGTTGGCTCTTAGTACCAAAATTTTCTTTTTCTCAATCATTTTTTGCTTTTCGCGAACTAATGTTTTGGTGGTTTATTTTTTATATTTTCCATTCTTTCATTCTACTTATGTTATAAAAAAATCATTATTAGATAAACAGTAATTTACTTGTACATTAGAAATCCCAAAATTCTCCTAAGATTTTGCCTTAAAAAGAGGTGGACGAAAGTTCTTCTCCATTAAGTGACATCTACTCTTCTTTTACAAATCGCTTAAGTAACAATACTTTGATATGCGCTGAAAATATATTATTTTCATTATACTTAAATTATTAATGAGTATCCCAACAATCAACTTGAGAAGAATTTGACGTACAAAAAGTGGACCAGCTAAAGGAGTCCTTACATGAGACCAAGTGAAACCCCCATAAAGAAACAAAAAGTGAAAAAATTAATGATATTTATTCTTTTAATTTTATAAGTCCGATATGATTTTTTCAGTATTGAATTTTACAAGATTCATCAAGTTGATACAAAATGAGAGACTCTGCATAGTATGAGAATTAGATCATATATTTGACGGAATGGATTCCGAGTAATTATTTCTTCTAAACATACAATTTGATAACCCTTTCTTATTTAGTTTATATTATGTGCAATTTATTTTGTTGCAAGGTCCTGGCATTGTTTTCTACCCAAAAAATAGTAGTAGGATTTCTAAATGGGAGAGATAAAGTATTTTTATTTCATTTTATATACTGTTTGACTAGGGTTGGCTCTTAATACCAAAATTTTCTTTTTCTCAATCATTTTTTGCGTTCCGCGAACTAATGTTTTGGTTGTTTATTTTTTATATTTTCCCATTCTTTCATTCTACTAATGTTATAAAAAAAAAAAATCATTATTTGAAAAACTGTAATTTACTTGTACATTTGAAAGCCCAAAATTCTCCTAAGATTTTGTCTTAAAAAGAGGTAGATTAAAGTTCTTCTCCATTCAGTGACATCTACTCGTCTTTTACAAATCGCTTAAGTAACAATACTTTGATATGTGCTGAAAATATATCATTTTCATTATACTTAAATTATTAATGAGTATCCCAACAATCAACTTGAGAAGAATTTGACGTATGAAAAGTGGACCAGCTGAAGGAGTCCTTACATGAGACCAAGTGAAACCCCCAGAAAGAAACAAAAAGTGGAAAAATTAATGATCTTTTTTCTTTTAATGTTATAAGTCCGATATGATTTTTTAAGTATTAAATTTTACACGATTCATTAAGTTGATACAAAATGAGAGACGTACGTACGCATGAGAATTAGATCATATATTTGACGGGATGGATTCCGAGTAATTATTTCTTCTAAACATACAATTTGATAACCCTTTCTTACTTTGTTTATATTCTGTGCAATTTATTTTGTTGCAAGGTCCTGGCATTGTTTTCTACCCAAAAAATAGTAGTAGGATTTCTTAACGGGAGAGATGGAGTATTTTATTTCTTTTTATATACTATTTGACTAGGGTTGGCTTTTAGTACCAAAATTTTCTTTTTCTCAATCATTTTTTACTTTTCGCGAACTAATGTTTTGGGGGTTTATTTTTTATATTTTCCCATTCTTTCATTCTACTAATGTTATAAAAAAAAAAATCATTATTTGAAAAACTGTAATTTACTTGTACATTAGAAAGCCCAAAATTCTCCTAAGATTTTGTCTTAAAAAGAGGTGGATTAAAGTTCTTCTCCATTCAGTAACATCTACTCGTCTTTTACAAATCGCTTAAGTAACAATACTTTGATATGTGCAGAAAATATATCATTTTCATTATACTTAAATTATTAATGAGTATCCCAACAATCAACTTGAGAAGAATTTGACGTATGAAAATGTGGACCGCGGAAGGAGTCCTTACATGAGACCAAGTGAAACCCCAGAAAGAAACAAAAAGTGGAAAAATTAATGATCTTTTTTCTTTTAATGTTATAAGTCCGATATGATTTTTTCGGTATTGAATTTTACAGTATTCATCAAGTTGATACAAAATGAGAGACTGCTGCACGTTTTCTATGAGAATTAGATCATATATTTGACGGAAATGGATTCGGAGTAATTATTTCTTCTAAACATACAATTTGATAACCCTTTCTTATTTAGTTTATATTATGTGCAATTTATTTTGTTGCAAGGTCCTGCCATTGTTTTCTACCCAAAAAATAGTAGTAGGGTTTCTAAATGGGAGCGATGGTGTATTTTTATTTCCTTTTATGTATTGTTTGACTAGGGTTGGATCTTAGTACCAAAATTTTCTTTTTCTCTATCATTTTTTGCTTTTCACGAACTAATGTTTTGGTGGTTTATTTTTTATATTTTCCCATTCTTTCATTCTACTTATGTTATAAAAAAAATCATTATTAGAAAAACTGTAATTTACTTGTACATTAGAAAGCCCAAAATTCTCCTAAGATTTTGTCTTAAAAAGAGGTGGACTAAAGTTCTTCTCCATTAAGTGACATCTACTCGTCTTTTACAAATCGCTTAAGTAACAATACTTTGATATGTGCTGAAAATATATCATTTTCATTATACTTAAATTATTAATGAGTATTCCAACAATCAACTTGAGAAGAATTTGACGTATGAAAAGTGGACATTTGAAGGAGTCCTTACATGAGACCAAGTGAAACCCCCAAAAAATAGTAGTAGAAAGAAACAAAAAGTGGAAAAATTAATGATCTTTTTTCTTTTAATGTTATAAGTCCGATATGATTTTTCAGTATTGAATTTTACAGGATTCATCAAGTTGATACAAAATGAGAGACTTTGCACAAGTTATAAGTTCGATATATGAGAATTAGATCATATATTTGATGGAATGGATTCCGAGTAATTATTTCTTCTAAACATACAATTTGATAACCCTTTCTTATTTAGTTTATATTATGTGCAATTTATTTTGTTGCAAGGTCCTGGCATTGTTTTCTACCCAAAAAATAGTAGTAGGATTTCTAAATGGGGGAGATGGAGTATTTTTATTTCATTTTATCTACTGTTTGACTAGGGTTGGCTCTTAATACCAAAATTTTCTTTTTCTCAATCATTTTTTACTTTTCGCAAACTAATGTTTTTGGGGGTTTATTTTTTATATTTTCCCATTCCTTCATTCTACTTATGTTATAAAAAAAATCATTATTAGAAAAACTGTAATTTACTTGTACATTAGAAAGCCCAAATCTCCTAAGATTTTGTCTTAAAAAGAGGTGGACTAAAGTTCTTCTTCATTAAGTGACATCTACTCGTCTTTTATAAATCGCTTAAGTGATAATACTTTGATATGTGCTGAAAATATATCATTTTCATTATACTTAAATAATTAATGAGTATCCCAACAATCAACTTGAGAAGAATTTGACGTAGGAAAAGTGGACCCGCTGAAGGAGTCCTTACATGAGACCAAGTGAAACCCCCAGAAAGAAACAAAAAGTGGAAAAATTAATGATCTTTTTTCTTTTAATGTTATAAGTCCGATATGATTTTTTCAGTATTGAATTTTACAGGATTCATCAAGTTGATACAAAATGAGAGACTCTGCACAGTATGAGAATTAGATCATATATTTGACGGAATGGATTCCGAGTAATTATTTCTTCTAAACATACAATTTGATAACCCTTTCTTATTTAGTTTATATTTTATGTGCAATTTATTTTGTTGCAAGGTCCTGGCATTGTTTTCTACCCAAAAAATAGTAGTAGGATTTCTAAATGGGAGAGATGGAGTATTTTTATTTCCTTTTATGTACTGTTTGACTAGGGTTGGCTTTTAGTACCAAAATTTTCTTTTTCTCAATCATTTTTTGCTTTTCGCGAACTAATGTTTTGGTGGTTTAGTTTTTATATTTTCCCATTCCTTCATTCTACTTATGTTATAAAAAAAAAATCATTATTAGAAAAACTGTAATTTACTTGTACATTAGAAAGCCCAAAATTCTGCTAAGATTTTGTCTTAAAAAGAGGTGGACTAAAGTTCTTCTCCATTAAGTGACATCTACTCGTCTTTTACAAATCGCTTAAGTAACAATACTTTGATATGTCCTGAAAATATATCATTTTCATTATACTTAAATTATTAATGAGTATCCCAACAATCAATTTGAGAAGAATTTGACGTACGTATGAAAAGTGGACTGGCTGAAGGATTCCTTACATGAGACCAAGGAAAGGCAGATTTAAAATCCCTAAAAGTGGAAAAAGAAAGGTCGGATAGAAAGGCAGATTTAAAATACCTAAAAGTGGAAAAAGAAAGGTCGGACAGAAAGGCAGATTTAAAATCCCTAAAAGTGGAAAAAGAAAGGTCGGATAGAAAGGTAGAAAGGTAGATTTAAAATCCCTAAAAGTGGAAAAAGAAAGGTCGGATAGAAAGGTAGATTTAAAATCCCTACACCCCGGAAAGAAACAAAAAGTGGAAAAAGAAAGGTCGATTTAAAATCCCTACACGATTCTTTCTCTTAGATTTTTTCAATTAATTAAAAAAAATATTCTTGCCCTTCATATTTATATGTCAGTACTATATGTTGTTCATTTTACAAAAATTGACATCTTTTCATGTTTAAAAAAGTTTTTAATTTTAACAGTTCCATTTTTTTTTCCCTTCTTAATAATGCTTTTTTGTAGCGATGACATCGTATGTTAGGATCACAAAATATTAAAGGATATTTTTGATGTGCTAGGGATAAACAATTTGGGAATTAGTTATAGCTTATACCACAATTGTGGTATTATTTTTGTACCACTCTCATTATTGGATAATAATCTCGGGATAAAACACCAAAATGACCAAGATCTCCTTTTCTAAGGCCTCATTTGTTTGCATTTAATGGAGGTCTGAATCTGAATGGTTCAGACCTTAAGCGATTAAGTGTATTTGTTTAGATTAAGATCTAATCACTTATTTGGTCTGAATAAGTCTTAATTATTAAGATCTTAAACAAAGTCTTATTTTCATTAACATGTATTTTTGTATGGAAAATTTTTACACCATTCATTCAATAACCACCAGCTCGACCCCCACCCCCACCACCCACCACCCACCCCAACCCCACGCATCACTAACACACACTCCACCCATCACCACTAATCACCTCTACCAACATAACCACCACCACAACTAGCCGTCACCATCGCGTCAATCACTACAACACCAACCTAATAGCTTTACTATTAAAGGTTCAGGTCCACACGTCTCTGAATTACTTATCATTATTTTTCTCTTGAGGAAAACTATATAACCACCAACCTAATAGCTTTTCTCTTGAATTACTTATAGATTAAACACATCATATTATAGAGAATTCACTTTTCTCCAATTCTTGATATTATTCCTCTCTTTCCCATAGCTTTTGAAGCCATGAATCACAAAACACTCTCTTTATTATTCATAGTCGTTTTTGTCTTAATTTGTTATCTGTCCTCAACAACGGCCTCTCGAAGATTATTATCAGGTTTTGTTATCCCTTCACTTTAATGTAATTGTTTTTTTGTCCGAAATTTTCAGTTGAAGGAACAAATAAATTCATTATTTTGAAATATACCATGTGGAGAATTCGAATTAGTACGATGAATTTGGATTAGAAAACAGTTTTTTCTTTTCATTTCGTTTTTGTTTGTTTTATAGTAACGAATGTTTGGACTTGGATTTATATTAGTGAGAAATTTTAGTTTTGTGTTTTGAGGTTCATATTTCCTTCCCAAACAAAACATAAAATATGTCTTTAAATCAGAAAATGAAAGGATTGTGCTTAAGAAAATATATGTTTGGCCCACGTACTATCTTTCCAGTTCGAATAAATATTTGACTAATAGCCTACTTGATCAAGCTTTTAGGAAGTCAAAAGTGTTTATTTTCTTTTTCAAAAAGTACATATTTTAGATAGTTGAGGTATTTTGCCAAACATTAAAGAAAAAAAGTGTTCTTGAGTAGTAGCAGAAATTATTTTTCAGAAAATAAAAAAGTAATTTAAAATGTTGCAAGCTGCTCTAAATTGGCAAACGTGTTTTAAATTGATTAGTCAAACACAAACCGCTCAGATGATTAGATGGTAAGCACCCTTTACCTACAACCTTAAACACAAAATGCTATTATGCAAAAGTTTTTTTTTTTAAAGCACTTCGGATAAAAAAGAGACTTTTTAAACAAAGCATATTTTAAAACTTTGGCCAAATAGGCTATAAGTTTGGCTATTGAAGGTAAAGTGGATACCACTTTGAACAAATTAAGAAATTCCTTTTTTATTTTATCTACTTTGACCAAATCTTGCAAAGTATAATATTACAAAGGGGAAGAAAAATCTTTGTCCCCCCCCCCCCCCCCCCGCCCCACCCACCCACCACGCAATTATCCAAATATATGAAACAGTGTAATCTTTGCCTCATTAGACCTTTTTTTTTTTTTTTTTTTTTTTTTTTCTCTTTCATTAATGATTTTCTACCAATAGACGCCCGTTCTTTTTTTTTTTTTTTTTTTTTTGTTGAATTGAATTTAAATTTCTGCACTAAATATAAAATAGATTTATAACAATTAGTTTATTTATACTCAGAGATAAGTCAATTTTTATGATAGTATAAATTTTCTTTTACACATACTGTTTAATGTATATCCATTTGAATAGCAGGTCATGGAGGCAGCAAAATGGAAATGCGACCCCATAAATCACCTCCAGATGGTAAATATCTTTGTATTTATATTCTTTCTTTGAAACCTTTCTCACCATTATTTAATGGTAAAAACTAGATATCAACTTTATTTTCTCACAACAATTTTGAATCATATGTGTGTAGAACTTGATTCATTGTTATTGTATGCTTAGGAAAACCAAAAAATTGAAAACATAATTGTAAAATTATCTTATTATTGAGGCCACATGTTCTTTTCCCACTATTGGAAGTAAATAATTAGATCATCATGTAATTAAATATATACTAGAACTTAATTATATACACACACTCTCTAGAACAATCACTATCCAAAATTTTGTGATCAAACTTTAAAAAGTAGAACCTTGAAAGCATAAAGTGGATAACAATTTGGATCAAGAAAGTTATTTTTGTTGTTTATTTTAGTTCTGACAAAGTGATTAATTGTAAGGGAAAGAAAAAAGATAATCCAAATAAAAAATAGTACGTGAGTTAATTAATATATTAGCCTAGATGTTAAATGCTTCAAATGATTAAGGTTTTTTTTCCATTTATCTTATATATTAAAAAAAATGCTTGTTCTTTATTTATTTTAAAATTGCTTAAAAGAAGTAAAGATAACAAGGATTTTTTTATTTAAGGTTAACTGAGAAACAATTTTTTTTTTTTTTAAAAACTTGTGGTCTGAATTCTAAAACATGTCATGAGATTTTTGTGGATATAAAACTTGATGGAAAGACGTCATCCTTTTTATGGCGGACTAATAAGAAAATAGTGTCACATAAAGGATGTGTTCAATATGAGGAAAACATTTTTCATGGGAAACATTTTCCTTCGTACAGAACACACCCAAGTTAATGGAACAACGAGAGTATATATAATCGAGATTGGTCTCGAGATGTAATAATTTGTTTATTTTTTTGGACTTGCAGCTGGAACTATTGAAGCTATCGTTCATTACAAAAACTAGGGATATGCAAAGAGGACTTGTATGGCAATTGTATAAAACCATCCAGTACTATCCCAGAGACACTGCAGTTTTGCTGCTAGATGTAATCACACCCCACCCTAAATTAAATCCATAACTCGTTTTAATTACTGATTCACATTAAACGGTAAAGAATAAACTTCATTGTTTTTCCAAGCAAGGAAAAGAGTTTTGAAGATTTAAATATATAATTATGATGTTTATCGGCTTTAGTTTGTACTTGATGTGTCCTATTTCTATATATTTAATTAAATTTTCATGAAAATATGTTCAAAAGGATAAACTTTAAGGTCAATTAGTTTTTTCTTTTAACCTTTAAGGTTTGCCCATAAGTCAAGCAAGAGTAAAAAATTCAAGACCATCCATCTAGGTCATTCGGTGAAATTTCCTATAGTAATCAACCATTGAATATATATATATATATATAAATATATATAGACTAGTCTCTACGAACGTGCCTCACACGTTATTTTCTGTCCTATGAGAAAAAAATGTTACATTAAGTTATTTATAATTAGATATATTAGTTATTATTAGTTCATACAAATAATACTTTAATACTTCTTTAAAATGATGTTTTTGGTAGATGTTTGTTATTCTTTTACCCATGTTGAAAACTATTTCAACACAAATATTATCCACAATAAGGATTGTGTGACCATATTTTTTTATTTTTGTCATTATAAACATAGAAATATTGAAAACTTTACTGAACAATATTAAAATGATTTCTAACTGATAGTAACATAGAGTTAAAAGATCTAACAATTTTGTGATATGTTCAAAGATAGCCTGTTACAAATAGAGTCATTCATAAAGTAAACTGGGAACAACCCGCTTTACAATGTATACATTGTTACCCGATATGAAATTTCTTTTATTAATTCAAATAATTATTTTTTGCTGGTAGGTGATACTTTGCTTTTTCATCCAAAAAAAATTGTTCAAAAATTGGACAAAGCCCTTCTCTTTGACTAAATGTCCTCTACAGGCATTGATCAACTTATTTTGATTAGAAGTTGTCATTAATACATCCATCTAATTAATCTTCCACATGCATGCATGAATTTAGAAAATTAAACAGACTGTAATTATAGTTTTCTTTTGCACTGTATCTAGGACGACGTGTAATAAGTTTCAGTGTCAAAAACCTATACGTATGGATTGATTCTTAATCTATGAAATAATAAGATATGAAAATCCTAAGGTAAAGCAAGAGAACATCGTTAATTAGTTGGTGCAAAGACCTCCAAACAAAACTAATAAAGTTGAAAATAAAGAGTATAATAATGGGAAGAAATTATACCTCTCGAGAAGTTGGCCGAATTTTGTTATTCTCTTTCTGAAGCAGTATCAAAGCTTGAAATTAATACTCCTTGAAATCAAAAGAAACTATTTTTCTCTTGATATGATAAAGTGGATAAGTAAAAATGAAAACTTATTTTTAATATGGTAGAAAAGCAAAAATGAGAAAACATTGATAGTAAAAGATTAAGACAATATGCATGAACAGAAATTAAAATAGCTCAATCCCTCAACCCCGATTTAGGTCAACCATTTTTATAACTTTAGCACTTTTTGCTATGTAGTCTACAAATATTATAGCTCATTGGATGATATCTTGCTTTTTATTTTGTGATTTAACCAATGCAATAAAGGAAGAATATAATATATACTACGAAAATTCAGAACACTTTTCTTTTGGAAAGATACAATTCAAATAGAAAAAGAAAAAGAGATCAATTTATTCAAATCTAAAACATGAATTAAATTCCTAGTTGAGTTGAATTCCTAGGAATAGTAGGACACTGTTCCTAATTAACCTATGCTGCCTAACATTAGCAGTAATAGGATAATAGTTTTAACGCATGTTGAGTAGTATGTTCAATAACAATTAGGATTAGGGCTTATTAAGGGTATAAAAGTCATTCAATATTTAAAGGATATTTTGGTCAACCAACATTTATATTCATGCTTTTATGATGATATAGATATATATATATATATGTCCTTTGTGTTATCCCATTTTCTGCAGTACTTGAAGTTCCTGAACGAGGAATAAAGAATGAAAATTAATATAAAAAGCATGTAAATTTCTTAAATAATAAAGAGAAAATTACAGTGTTAGTCCCGATATTAAATTTAGGAACAAAATTAGCATAGTTCTTAGATTTCTTCAATAATAGCAGATTTTATTTCTTTTTGGCACATTTACATCTGGTCATTTATTCCCTAAATTTAGGATTCACATTTAAAATTATTCCACTAAACGAGGGACTGCGGCCCACTTTAGTTTACATTCGTTTCTGCAATGTTTTCACGGAGTTACTTATGGTAGTGAGACTCTATTTCTCTCTCTTCTTTATGAACATTTAATTATGAGTATAACTCGTTATACCAATAATATAATGAGTATATAATTATAATAAGAGATGTATATTACTAATTATACTAGTAATTAGTTATTAATACTGAGTATAAATAATTATACCAATAATATTATGAGTATAATTATAATATGTGATGTATATTACTAATTATACTAGTATATATATTTGGTATAGTTTATAATATATTTACAGAAAGAAAATATATCATATGTATTGTTTATATATATAAGAAATATATTGTTTGTATACATATAATTTTTTAAAATATATACTCAGTATAATATACATATGATATAATATACATATTATACTGAATATGTGATGCATAAACTGAAATGTATATTAAATATACCAATATTACAACTAAATATTCTGCTAAAAATTATTAGTACTCTATGACTACGTGGTAAAACAATTATGTACTAATTACTATGCATGTGTATGCAAATTATTTATGGCAAATTTCTTCTTTGGAAGAGAGATAAAAGATAAGGAAACCCATTTCTTTAGTTGAGCGTAAAATTAGCATAGCATTTCCTAATATTTTGGAAAAGGATTAAGATAGTTGTCACGCAATTCTCTCACAGAATGCTAATTAAATAATGTAAAATTTACTTGTCATAGCTACCTCTAAGACTTATTTATGAATAATAACTATCTTATTTTTTATTTAATTTTTGTAGCTTTATTTTTGCCAAAATTACATTTCATACCTGATCTAGTAATTATTTGAAATACATGTACCTCTCTATTCTCTCTCACTACACATTTAAGATTTGTCATCTTCTCCAAATCCTAAAAAAATTCTCTCTCCTCACAACTCACCACACGACATCATCTTCTTCTTCTTCTGCCTCTTTACCCCATTACAATGGTCTCTTCTTCTTCTTCTTCTTTAACTCTCTAAATAATCATCCACCATATCATTAGATCTGTACAACAAAATACCCCTTTTCCAATACTGTCCGATCTCCCCCATTTTTCCAAAAAAGCGCACACCAACTGTTTGTGTAATTGTCCCTTTGAAAGAAAACACAATACTCATAGAATTATTTGAACTTAAAACCCCCAGTTGGATTAAGTTGGAGATAATTGTGGGTCATTTTCATTACCCATTAGATCCGAAAAAAACCCACTTTCAATACTGTTTGATTTTCCCATTTTCCCAAGAAACGCACACCAGGTGTTTGTGAAATTGCTCCTTTGAAAGAAAATACGATACTCATAGAATCATTTGAACTTAAAACCCCCAGTTGGAGTAATTGTGGGGCATTTGATTACCCATTAATCACCCATTAGATCTGAAGAAAACCAACATTGGACGATTTTCTGTGTAGAATTATGTTTACGTTTTCTCAGATCTCGAAAAACAGGATGGTGGATCGGAAGAAAGGCAGCGGAGGAAGGAGGAGGGTTTTTCCAGTTGTTGTGGTGGTTCTGCAGGGTTTGTGGTTGTGGTGTTTCAGTATATTTCTGTATATTTTCAGTATATTTTGTTATATTTCAATGTACTGTTTTAGTATATTTCTATATATTTCAGTGTACTGTTTCAGTATATTTCGCTATATTTCAATGTATTTCTAATTTACGAAACAGTTTCTGATACATTTCATTGTATTCCATTGTATATACGCATACTATAATTTTATATTTCTTAAACAATCAACCATATTTCATTGTATTCCAGTGTATATTTTTTTCTATTTGGAAGTATTTCTAAAAGTTTGGAATGGAATAATTTCGAGAGAGAAACATGGGTTGTTATGGAACTTGAGCCGTTTGCGTGATACATGGTTGATTTAATTTGATTTACCATTTAAAATGAAAGAAGAGAATATGTGTAACGACCCATTTGGTCGTTTAGCACTTTTAGGCATAATATTCCTAAAACACCCTTTTCGTGGTCAAATCTTGCTGTCTATAGTCTGCGATAACGGGTGATTCGGTTATTTAATTGACGAGTTTTAGTCCTCATTTGACATGCGAGGACGAATGTTCTAAAGGAGGGGAGAATGTCACACTCCATAATAATCCTTGCTACTTGTATTAAAACAAGAAAGAATGAGTTAAGAAGGTTCAAGGAAAGTTAATCGAGTTAGTAAGAATATCGTTATAAATATGGTTGTCTTAAGTATCTCGAGGTGACACGGTAACCTAAAGGATTTGAAATCGCGTTATGAGTATGTATATGAGGTAATGTGAGTGACCTTTTAAAGTATTTGAGATTATTAGTAATGATATAGAAGATGGACAAAAGATAGGAATATACTTTTTGGATTGGAGTTTCGTCGAAGCTTTGTGAGTTCTACTTATGGTTATTGTGATTTTACGGACCCTTCGAGACATGTATATGAATTGTTATGGATGTAAATGACTGTGTATATGTATGTATAAGAGGTTACATGAGGATGGAAGAGGATTAGAAGTTAAACGAAATGAATCGGAACAATTTCAGTAAAATCTCGGACCCGATTTTAGCCTATATTGTAGGAGGCATATCTCCTAGTATATGAGGAGTTTTAAGGTGTTTCAAAAGCCTAAAATTAAGTTCATCGAGTCTAGTTTGCAACGCAACAAACAGCTCGTCAAAATGATATCGGGGTAAGGAGATATGGATGATTCAAGTCGGGCTGAGTATTAAGACTATCTCAAGATACAAAGTAGAGACTTTAACTTCCGATTTCGTTTGAAGTCACAATTTATCTACAAATTTTGTTTGGTATAGAAGCACTAATGGAAATTAGGAACTACTTAATCGTGGTGTTAAGTTAAAATTAGTGGCAACAATGAGCCAATATGAACATTAACATGCCATGTCCAAAAGATGACTCAAAGTCATCTTAAATAAGACTACTATGGGAGACATACAAATATACATTTAAATGTGATTCATCCACTACACTTACATTATATTGTGGACAACCAAATTGAAAGAAAGGAGTGTGGAATTCAGCCAAGTGACTGAAAATAAGGCATCCATGTGAAGCATGCATTTGAATATTTAAGCATCTACTACTTTATGAAAGTATACATTATTTTAGGAAGACCCAACATGGTGGAGGGATCATTTCACATTAAATATTGCTCATTCATCTTGGCATAATTACAATGGACAAAGGATGGTGTATGAATCATTCACCACACATACAATTGTCTTGTAAACAATTGAAAAGAAAGAAGAAAGGAGAAAGAAGGTGAGGCTTGGCCACACTTGGCCTAAAGTTGTAGAAAAAAAATGGAATTTAAAGTGTAAAGTTAATGGAATGAATCATGCCATAAGTGGAGCATGTGACCAACTTGTAGGCATCAAAGTTGAACCAAATAATGACCAAGAAATCAGCCATCACAATTCATTTCAACTACACAACACAAAGAAAGAAAACCTAAGCCTAGAGAGAGAGAGCATTCGGCCAAGGGGCTGATTTTTGAGCCCTTTGAGTCTTGATCCAAAAATTATTTTCCAAGGTGTTTCAACCCTTTAGAAGGTCCCTAAAACGTGAAGATAGTCTTTGGAGCAACAAGAACCATTTTCCATCTCAAGTCACCAACTCTAGCCAAGTAGAGAAGTCAAGTTGTCAAGGTAAGATCTAACTTTCTTTTCAAGTATTAAGGGTGATGTAGATGTGTGAATATAAGTTGTATGCATGAAATAAGGTGTGTTGATGTTGGAACATGATAGTAGTTATGGGGTTATATGTGTTGATGTTGAAGTATGGTTGTAACTTGACGAACATGAATCGCATGCATAAAATCATGAAAGTTGGTGTTGGAATGTTAGTTGGCCGTAGGGACTGTTTTGGTGGAATTAATGGACTGATTTTCTTTAATAAATATGGTTGTTACTATCATAGATCTCATGGTAAAAAGAATGAAAAGAATTGGAAGGTTAAAAGGTGAAGTTATGTTAGTATGAAAATGGTTGAATCTATGATTTTATGTGAGTGATGTTGAAGCATGGTGTAGCCGTGTGTGGACTGTTTTGTGAAGAAGTTAGTGAACTGTTTTTACTTGATATTTTGATTGTTATTATCATGAATTTTATGATGGAAATGAAGGTGTTTAATGGTTGGAGTTGAAACTAAAGTCATTTGTGAGTTGTTTTAAGGATTATAAAAATGACGATATAGCGTAGTTGCGTATGAATTGATGTTGTACTTGTCGTGTGGATAGCTGGTCATAACTTACTGAAATTATATGAAAAGAAGACATGAAATGATGTATAAAAATCGCATGTGGTTGGCTTAGTATGTTCGTAAACGTTTGCAAGAATTCCGAACATCGTTATGTTGTCGGTTAGAGACCTTGTTTTGGACATGTTGTGGTAGTGGACTGTTTTGGACTTGTGTTTTCATTAAGTTGGAAAGAATAATTATAAGTTAAGAGTATACATCATATTGTATGTTGGATGGGCTGTTATAAGTTGTTACATGCAAACGTTAAGGCTACAAACTAATAAAAGTAACTTGAGAATGTCGAAACCGTATGTGAATCGTTATTGCATGTTATGAATGTGGGCTGTTTAGAATATTGTGTGGGCTGTCCGGATTGGTATTGAACACATAATTATTGATGTTGTATTGGTAGTATGTGGTTGGTTTAGATACAAGAGAAAACATCGCCTAAACATCTAGAAAGGAGTTACTAACGTTAGAATACGTTTGAATCTCCGTAGCTTAACCATAGTTGTTGGCGTCTTAATATAGGTTGAAGTATTATTGGGTAGCGTACACATATTGTGTGACGAATAAGCACTAAAGACCTGGTCCGATCGGAAGCACTTGAAGGAAAAAAGCTTTGGCGTGAAAGTTCGTGACTTTTTGTTCGGCATTGAGGTAGGTTACGGTTTACTTTATGTCTAGACTCGGTTAGCGAAACGTATGTAAATAGTAGTGATTGACGGGGGAAAGCATGATAGGCCTTCGGGCATGGTGTGGAGGTAAATTCCATCTAGGTTGGTATTGCCAATTTGTTATGTGGGCTTGTCGCCATTATTGTGATATCGTTATGTGGGCTCGTCACCATTATTACGATATTGTTATGTATACGTCATTGTATTGTGATTTCATGTATTTGATATAATTCTCTCTCTCTTGTTCTCCCACCGGTCATATGGAAGAGGAAGGTTATTCCGAGAATTGGATATTGAATTGCAATTCCTAGTATGAATCTATGGAACCTATGATTGCGGTGATTATTGAGGTTGATTCCATGCGAGGCATGCATCCCATATTCTATGTGCTATGTGATGTAATTATCACCTAGTTGTATCTTTATCACATACTAGCTCCTTCACCTTATGAAAGGGAAGGGTAATATTGATGATTGAGCCGTGGGCAATAATATGACTTGTACTTGTTTATTGCATATTGGTGATATAATTGAGACTGATATCATGCATGACATGCTTTCATATTACTCTTATGTTGTTATAATGGTGAGGAGAGTGATTGAGAGACTCGAGGTTTTTGCGGAGATTGAGAGTGACGAGAGAGACTCGAGGTTTTACGGAGATTGAGAGTGACGGAGAGAGACTCCGAGGTTTTCTGCCGGAGATTGTGAGTGTTTGTTGCCCGAGGTTTCTTGCCGGGAACGATGGAGTGTCCGATGCCGAGGTCTTTGCCGGGATCGTGAGAGTGTGCTCGTGATCCGAGGTTATATTCGGAGCGAGTGGTACATGGACTTCGCGGGTCCCCCATGGGTCATGACTATGAGGCATTGCCATAGCATGTGTGTACGGGAGTGGAGTGTGAGAGGTGACTCGCATTGCATAACATTTACATAGCACGACATTGCATTGCATAGCACTCCATTTGAATGGTCATTCATATCATTGCATGGCACATTTCTCGATTGATTCTTGATTTGTGAATTACTGAGTTGTTGTTTGTGAGTATTTATTTTAAAGGTTGGATGGAATCGAGGTTTATAGAATTCTCCCTAGGCTTATAATCCGAGATATTGAGATCCCGTGACTATCGTTAATGCAAGACTTTCTCATGTGCTAGATGTGTACCGTGTTTGATTACTTATCTCGCTTACTTGTTAGTTGCTTCTTGTTTATATGCGTGAACTAACCATTGTCGGCCTATGATACCTACGAGCCTAGTGTTGTGCTCATACTACTCTTGCTACACTCATTCGGAGTGTAGAGTTATTTTCGAGGTGATGTTCGGAGTCTCACGACCGTTTCGAGGCATTCGTCAAAGACGTTTGGGTGAGCTATTGCAACCGAGTCTCTCCTTAGATTTCTGTTGTTCTCTATCCTTAAACGAGAAGTCGTATCCGGTTTTAGTACGTTATCTATTCAAATTGTAAACTTCTTAGAAGCTCTTGTATGAGTCTAGACCAGATTTTGGGAATTTCTTATACTAAAAGTATTTATTCCGCATGTTGTATCAAATTAAGGTATTTATCTGAAGGGTTCGCCCACTAGGGAGGGTTAGTGTGGGTGCCCGCATGATCCATGATTTGGGTCGTGACAATATGTTCCATAAATACAGCCTATTTTTACTCTGTCAAATTTTGTATTTTCGTGTATTTCAAAAACGCGAAATACAATCGAATACAACAAAACCAGCAAAAAAAATTTGAATGGACTGATTTCGAGAGAGATGTCGTTGTAATGGAACCTCGTGAGGTTTGCGTGAATCATGGAACCATTAATTCAAATTACCATATATATTTGAAAAAGATTTTTATTGCCATAAATATAGCTTTTTTTTAATTCAACAAACTACACTATATTTCCTATATTTCTCACGTATTTCAAAAACGCGAGATACAAGCCTAAATACAGCCAAAAGCCTTCACAATTTGGTAAATCTTCAACTTATAGCTATAACTTGTTAGAAGCTGTTAAAATGTAGTTATTTGTGTAAGTTTACTGCTACAATTTTAAAAATATTGCCCATTCATGTTTTTCCCCAATAATACAGCCATTAAATGGGCTTGACCTATCATACTAGCCCAATTTAGCCTGTTAGTTGGGTGTGACTGGACTAGAATACCCTTTTTCAGTCCATTAGAAATTGAGACTCTTTCAGTCCAGCCCCAATCGGCCTATTGCCCAAGGGCACGGAGAAATGAAAAAATTGCACTTTGGTCCATCAAACGGGCCGGTCTTTAATTTTTGTCCTTCAAATGGGGTGGTCTTTAATTTTTTTCCTTCAAAATCAAACTTATGCCTAGCGGAGAATAAATCCTTTAAGGGGCGGGGTATAACTTGTGGGATATTATGATGCGAAAATATAAACTTATGCGCCGCGAAAAAGTTATTTGTCTTGAGGGCCAAAAATTAAAGACCAGCAAAAAATAGAGCCGAAGTGTCAGTGACTCGAGAGAAATGGGCAAATGCTACTTTTGAACCGCTAGTCCAATTTTATCTAGCATTTTAAAATGGGAGAATGACGTATCTATACATAAGAATAGGGTATATTTACAAAATATGACGATATTTTTCAGTTTACAACACATAACAATAGATTTCTTACAAAATATATGAATATTTTCGCCCAAGGCATACAAATTTCGCTCAAAATTTGTGTATGACATGTGTATATCTCGCTCAAGGCTTAAAAATTTCGCGCAATATTTTGTGTATGAAAACTGTATGAAATATGTATATCTCCCTCAAAGATTAGAATTCTCATATGTTTCGTGTTTGAAAACTGTATAAAAATGGTATGAAATATGTATATAAATATATAAAATTCGAATAAAATTTATGTTAGGTTTTTGGAAATTTAGTACAACTACAACAACATTGTATACAACTTTCATACACATTTAATACAATTTTGAATCTCGCTTCGAAATGCATATGAAATTTAATAGAAGTACAACAACATTGTATACAATTTTCATACAATATTAATACAAATTTAGTACAAATTTTTCTTCTTGTTAAATGTACAGAAAGAGAATTAACAATAAAAAGCTAATTTACATCTCCATTTCTCTGATTTGTATAGCAATGTGTCTCTGATTTATGGGTCGGAGAAATAATGTTTTAGTAGGGTTTGCATTTTGACCCATAACCCAAAAAACTCATAAATGTAAGAGAGATCCAAAACTCAATAAATTCAAACCAAAAACTGCTATATCAATTCAACTGAATCAGCAAATCTAATCTAGAATGGTAGCAAAAATGGAGAAAGCAAGGAGAGGATGGGATGTGAAGGAGGACGACAAGGAGAACGTGAGGAAAACAACAATGATAAATATCAAAGGAGAAGGCGAGAAAGAATCGGAAGACGAAGAGTATAGAAAGAGGTATTCAACTAGGCTGAAAATTCCTCAAAATTCGTATAGGTTGGATGAGATTAAGGCAGAGGGAATGGCTGAGCTTTTTAATTTTCCAGATCCGTTATGTTTTGTAATTTTGTTGGTATATTTTGTAAATAAGGAAAATTATCCTTATGTTTTGTAATATAGAGTCTTAAGTAGTATCATTAGGTCATTTTCCCTTTTAAAAGGACTAGAATTCAATAACTCTTTTTAATACAGAAACATTATTTGAGTGACCATATCCCTAGATTAAAACACAAAAATCTTTAAAACTTCGGATATATGCCGCGATAACTTGAAGCACAAAACTTCGGGAACATGTTAAACTAGCACGTTTCAATTAACTCCAGGATTTTTTCTAGTTATTGAATATTTTAAACGATTACAATCAAATACTTCTTGATTGTATATTTCATATTTTGATTGGTATTTTCACAACGTGAAGGTAACAATACATGATAGAAATTTTTTGAAATCAACAAGAATTAACATTGCAGACATTCTACTTTTTTGTGAAATAAATAAATTTTGCCTCAGAAATAGAAATGTCCATCCCACAAATTTACATTTCTCATAGGCTGAAGCAAAATTCATACTCTCTCTGTCTCGATTTGTGTAATACTTTTCGTTTTTTGAGATTCAAACTTCGTAATTTTGATCGTACATTTGGACATAGAATGTTTTAGTTTTTCAAAATAAAATTTATATAATTGAAAACTACGTAAAAAGTACTATAAGGAACAATAATTAATAATTCATAATATTTAGAAGGAATTTAAGAAAATTATTATTAAAGAATAATTCATTTAATTTTCAAAATCCAAACGCCATCACATAAATTAGGACGGAGGGAGTAACAAATTTACCTTTTTCAAGGTTACGTTGCATCAATCCAAATAGTTTAATATGTTGATCAGTTTATTTAACTTCAAGAAGATACAAAAATCTTAACCTAACTCACATCTTTACTATTGTCTGTGTTGTTCCGACTCTCAAAAAAATATTGTTGTACTCATGACAGATCCTCAAAAATATACTATTTTTGAAGAATCCAACACGCACCGCTCGACATATTTAAAGAATTCAAGCAACATATATGGTTTGTTATTGATGCCAAAATCTCAATGCAACTTAAGCCAAAATTGATAACGTCCAAATCCACTCCTCAAAGAGAAAGTATACCCGCTCGTATGCAATATAATTTACCCAACTATAAGTCGGGGTCAAATTCTATAGAGAACAATATACTAGATGATCAAGCAAGAAAGGAATTTTCACTTTCTACACTAAGCCAAACACTTTTTCAATATTTGATTTTTGATTTATAAACTAGCAAAGATAAAACTAACTAGAAAGCGGGTAAAATGATCAATGGCCACAAGCAAGGATATAAGGGACTCTCAAGTAATGATCCAATATATTTTACGATTTTACAACTAAGAGCAGTCTATGTTAAAAGATAATGATTTCTAATTGAAGAAGAAACAAAGATAATGATCGGTCAATTTGTTTAATTTCAAGAAGATACAAAAATCTTAACCTAACTCACATATCTACTATTATGTATGTTGTTCGGACCCTCAAAAAACGTTGTTGCACCCATGTCTCCTTACAAAATGCACTACTTTTGAAGGATCCGACACACACCGCTCGATATTTTTAAAGAATCTGAGCAACATATAATGTTTGTTATTGATGCCAATTAAATCTCTAAGGCAACGTAACATAAGCCAAAATCCTATAAACCACCAACACCACGACCAAATTAAAGCAACCAAATCCAATCCTAAATCAATATTGCACCTAAGGCTAGGCTAAGTACTTGAGCAACTAACACATTTAAGAGAACGATTGAAAGGATCGTTAAAAAAGCGATTATCAAAGGTTTTAGGATACATTACCCATCCAGTATATTATAGTCACAACAATTGTCGGGAGAACAAGTTACACAGATAAATCAAGATGAAAGTCAATCGATACATGCCAGAGGAACCTCCCCTTATTAGCATTCGCCTCTGTTGTGGAATGCAAACTGTTGCAGGACCAGAAATACAGGAAGAAAAGAGAAAATTACAGCTACAAGCTAAGGAAATTAGGGCAGCAAAATAGAGATACTTTTCATTCATAGTGAACAATAATCGATTACAGAGATATATCCTACTCTTTTAGGGCAAAATAGGAATTAGCTACTGACAAGGTATAATTACTCTGTTGGACTAAGGTAATAAAGCTAAACAACTATGGGGTCACATCTGTAAATACCCAAAGTTGTACTTAAAACCCAAATGGGACTTATTCGTATATAAAGGAACTTAAACTTATAACTATTACTAAAATCTTGTGGACAGTTATGTACCATCCCTAAAGCATGAAGTATATTTTCACTCAAGCATAGATATCTTCCCTCGTATCAATGTCCATGAAGTTGAAACCAAAGTTAAAAATCTTCCTTGACCTCGGAAGAAATGCGAAATCTACCGTGAGCATTATAATCTTCCCAGAAATGCTCGAGAGGTAATTTGTCCCATTGAATCTTCACTTGAGGGACTGCCTTGTTCCCCTTCTGTACCATCCTTCTCTCCAAAATCTTCTCAGGTTGAGGACAATAGGGGCTGGATAATTCTAGGACAGGAGGGTGTGATATTTCAGCTGGTAGTTGATAGCACCTTTTTAGTTGGGAAACATGGAAAGTGGGGTGAAGCAATAATTGAGGAGGGACTGAAAGTTTGTATGCTACAGCTCCAATTCTCTCTAAAATCTGGTAAGGACCATAATATTTGGCCGAGAGTTTTGTGAAATGAGTTCCAGACACTGTGAGCTGCCTGTACGGCTGTATTTTCAAGTACACCCAATCTCCAATGTTGAATTGTCTATCAGACCTATGTTTGTTGGCTTGATCAGACATCCTTTGCTGAGCTCTCTTCAAATGGTATGGGAAAAATTGTAGTAGCTTAAATTCCCTAGTGAGCAGTGTTCTATCCACCTCCTCATTTGCTGACTCTCCAGCCACATAAGGTAAGTGCAAGGGTGGGGGTTGTCCATAAAGGGCCTCATATGGTGTTGATTGAATGGAGGAATGAAAGGTGGTGTTGTACCAGTACTCCGCGGCAGCCAAGTAAGAGGACCAGTCTTTTTGTGAATACGGTGGAAGCAGAGATAAGTCTCTAAGCGTATTGACTACCTCTGTTTGACCATACGTCCAGGGACCCAATTTGTAGAGGTATTGAGAGTCACTCCAAGAATGGCAAACAATTCTTGCCAAACTTTGCTTGTGAATACCGGGTCCCTGTCACTCACAATGTCCTCAGGCATCCCATGAAGTTTGTATATGTGCTCTAAAAACAATTTAGCCACATATATATTATAGAATAGGGATGGGACAATTTTACACACAAAATGACAAATACTTAGTTAGTCTATCCACTACAACCCAAATCACTGTTTTTCCTTTAGACTTAGGAAGGCCATCTATGAAGTCCATACTGATACTACTCCAGGCAGTTGATGGCACCTTAAGTGGTTGCAAAAGACCAGGATAAGGGGCATTGTCATATTTGTGTCTTTGACAAACATCACAACATTTACATACGTAACCATTTGTACCTTCTTCATTATCAACCCCTTAATAAAATAAGGCAACAAGTCTTGAATGTATTTTCCATTGGAAAGGGGGTGGCCTCTAAATATTGTGGAGTGTCATGCCATAATTGAATAATTTCCTCCGTGTTAAATTTGATAGTTTACAATATTCATTGATTTTCCATTTTTTCTCAATTGCCCATGTATGAAAGTGTAGCCTGGATGTTCAGTGTCCCCCTTTTCCAAGCTTTGTATCAAATTACTCAAAATGTGGTGCGCGGATGGGTTGCCGACTACGTTTAATCGTGTCTAAGAGATCGGTTCTAAAAATTGAGAGGGTGAGCGCCTCCCCCAAAATGTTCCACCATAGGTAATACGGACAAGGCATCGCCCACCTTGTTTTCCTTCCTTCTTGTACTACGATAGTGAAATCAAAAAATTACTGAGCTTTGCTATCCCTTCAATTGTGATCCGTATGTAATTTCCAAGTAACACTTGAGTGCCTTTACGTCTGTTCTTTACCACCCCCATAATTTTAAAGTATTGATTATTTGACGGCCTGATTACTAATGCCAACAACTCTTTGTCATACACAGAAAGGGTTTGATGTCTTGATGATAAACCTTTACTCAAGTACGCAATTGGTTGATCTTTTTGCATAAGAACCATCACCTTCCAATTTTTCCCACATTGCAAAATCAATTCTCAGCTACAAAAGGTTGATTATAGTCGGGAAGGATATTTGGAAATCCATAATTCAAATGCTACCATTTTAAGTTCTTGGAATGCTACAAAATATTGTTTGTTGGTCAAAGATTAGTATGAAACTATCTTTATATATAAATATCTAGAGGCTTACTAATCACTCCATAACCTTTAATAAACCGTCTATAGTATCCTGTCAAACCCAAAAAACCCCTCGATTTTTTTGATAGTAGTGGGTTAAATCGGCGAATTGATATTTGCATCTTTCTTAAAAAAAAAGGGTAAATAGAAACACCTTGTGCAGAGATGTAGTGTCCCAAATATTCTACCTTCTCCGCAGCAAATACACACTTGCTATGCTTAGCAAACAACTGATGATGTAATAGCAAATCAAAAGTAATTTTTAAGTGTGCTAAGTGTTCCTCCAAACTTTTACTGAAGATCAAAATGTCATCAAAAAATACAAGGATGAACTTTCTCAGTGTAACGACCCATTTGGTCGTTTAGCACTTTTAGGCATAATATTCCTAAAACACCCTTTTCGTGGTCAAATCTTGCTGTCTATAGTCTGCGATAACGGGTGATTCGGTTATTTAATTGACGAGTTTTAGTCCTCATTTGACATGCGAGGACGAATGTTCTAAAGGAGGAGAATGTCACACTCCATAATAATCCTTGCTACTTGTATTAAAACAAGAAAGAATGAGTTAAGAAGGTTCAGGAAAGTTAATCGAGTTAGTAAGAATATCGTTATAAATATGGTTGTCTTAAGTATCTCGAGGTGACTTTGGTAACCTAAAGGATTTGAAATCGCGTTATGAGTATGTATATGAGGTAATGTGAGTGACCTTTTAAAGTATTTGAGATTATTAGTAATGATATAGAAGATGGACAAAAGATAGGAATATACTTTTTCGATTGGAGTTTCGTCGAAGCTTTGTGAGTTCTACTTATGGTTATT
>NC_081349.1:26182484-26369568 GCF_029784015.1 Lycium ferocissimum | reverse complement strand
TAAGTTTAGTTTCCAAACTGAGTTTTCATGCCAAGTTCAGGGGTTAAATGATGTCTTTTCTCTAATAAATTACTATGAAATCCTCGTCTGTTATCCCTTTTTAGAATAATTATACTAAATGATTATTTTATTTTTAAAATTTAAATTTAAGAAATTGCTACACTGTAAGTTATTACTCATTTGACTGAGCACGAAGTTTAAGAAGACTTTTAAACTTGTGATGTTAAATGAGTAACATTTATTTTGTGTGGCTATTGATCATTGCTTAAATGTAAATTGCTTCCAAATATAGAAAGGGGTCATTCATTTTTGCACGGACTAATAAGGAAATAAGTTTACATAAATTGAAACAGAGTATTAAGTAATTCTCCCTCAGTTTCAAAATATTTGTCGTTCTTATTAAAAATACTCGTCGTTTTATTTACCCAAGATAAAAGTAAGTAGCTTTTTTCCATTTTACTCTTGTATTAATTACATCATTGAGCTGATTTTGTGAGTTCACACACTAATATTTAAGAAATTTCATCATTAATGGAGTAAATATTTATTGAGGAGAGAACATGATAAAATATGTTAAGAGGGTAAAATAGTCAAAATGCTACCCTTATACTCCCTCTGTTCACTTTTACTTATCCACTATTCCAAAAATAGATTTTCATTTTTACTTTTCATTTTTTGCATATGGGATAAGGCACCGTTACCCCCCTGAACTATACCCAATTTACTACGACACACCTTACCTTCCTGCGTCCTATTACCCCCTAAACTTATTTAAAACGGAATAATTACCCCCCTAAACGCTGATGCCCACTCTCATATGGGAGAGTGACATACACTCTCCTTGCCACATGTGTATTTATTTGTTTTTTTTTTTTTTTTTTAATTTTTCAGCTTACGTGTCAATTTTTTTTAAAATAAAAATAAAAAACTGAATTTTCATTAAAAAAAAAGAGTTTTAAAACCCGTCTTTTTTTTAATTTGAAAATTTGATTTTTTTTTTTAAACCCATTTAAAAAAAAAAAAAAAACTAAAAACATGGATTAAAAAACTGAATTTTCTTTTAAAAAAAGGATTTTTAAAACCCTTTTTAAAAAAAAAAAATTGAAAATTTGTTTTTTTTTTTAAAACCCGTTTTTGAAAAATAAAAAAAAACTGAAAAATGATTTTTTTTTAAATATGGAAAAATGGATTTGTTAAAAATATGGAAAACTTGATTATTTTTTTAAAATGTCTTAAAAAATCTTGATTTCATTTTCTTAGGACAACTTTTATTTTCAAATAAAATCCGGAAAAATGTTTTTCTTGCCAAAATGTGAAAAAAACTGAATTTTTATAAAATTTTGAAAAAATTAATTATTTTCTTAACATGTGGAAAACCCGTTTTTAAAACTAAATGTGGAAGACTAGATTTATTTTCAAATTTTTAAGAAAATGCAGATTTTTAAGAAAAAAAAATTAAGTTTTCCCCTTTTTTATGTTTCTCACTCTCTCAAGAGAGTGAAACACACTCTCTTTGCCACATCGAGCGTTTAGGGGGGCAATTATTCCGTTTTAAATAAGTTTAGGGGGGTAATAGGGCCCAGGGAAAGGTAAGGTGTGTCGTAGCAAATTCGGGTATAGTTCAGGGGGGTAATGGTGCCTTATCCCTTTTGCATATCAAGATAAGACAACATTTTTTTACTCGATTTACTCATTGTATTAAATACTCACTAAATCATTTTTCAAATCCAGTAAAAATATGCACCAATTAATATGCGGTAATTGGTAAATTATGTGGTTCATTTATTATTTTAAAAACAAAGTGTGAAAAGTTCAAAGTGGACAAGTAAAAGTGAATGGAGGGAGTAAATGATTTTTTAATGGGCGTGTAAATGAAAAATGCCATAACTATTTTGAGACAAGGGAGCAATTAAATATTATTAAAAGAACAATTAGAAGACTTAAATGACGTAATTTCCCCTTTTTAAAATAGGGAGGAAAAGTCAGTTGGTTAAAGAATATTTGATCAAGGGAAATCAGCCCCAAATTACAGACCCAATCAGGTCATAATTAACACCTGCACAAACTCTTTCTCCAAAAACAAGAAATGCAACTCGAAGACTTACAAAATTGTTGAGAGTAGCAGTTGTATTCCATAGACATGCAAAGGAAAATAATGGCTAGAGGAGAAGACCGGCTCAGTGATTTGCCAGAGTCGATTCTAATTCACATACTCTCTATATTACCCCACGCAAAACAAGTTGTACGAACCAGCACATTATCTAAACGATATCGTTTTCTTTGGAAATCCGTCCCACTATCACTCTATTTCCCCTTCCCCAAGTATAATCCTAACAAAAAGAAAATTCTCGCTTACGTGGCTTCCATCAATAGAGAGCTTCATTATTGGAGGTCTTGTGACAAAATCAAAACATTTCGAATTTTTCCCTTTAAATACAAAGAGTATCTTACTGAACACGTGGATTTTTGGATATATTTTGCTACTAACATTGCTAATGTTGAACAGTTTACACTTAAATTTTACTGTTTTAGTTTTCCTGGTTTTGCGTATAAGTTACCTGAGTTTGCGTATAGGAATAATACGTCGTTGAGGAATTTGGTTTTGGGAAACTGTGAGTTAAACCCTACTGGTAGTGTTAATTGGACTAGTCTCGTTTCTCTTTCAATTGGTGACGTGACATTGAGGGAAGGTGTTATGGAAAAAGTATTATTAGGTTGCCCTAACTTGGAATGCTTGGTATTAGATAATGTTGGTGGTTTTCGTCGTTTGGAAATCAGCTCTGTGAAGCTGAGAAAATTGATCACAAGAAGCTACGAAACAGAAGTTGCTGAGGAAGTTGTCTATTGTCTCGAAATATTTGCTCCGTATATTCGATATTTGAAACTTTTGGGGTTGTGCTGCGATGAGACACACTTTCAGTTGAGAAATGTGGCTTCACTTGTTACTGTGGTCCTTTCTTTCGACGTTGATTTTTATGAAGTTGAAGATAAAAAAGATAAATTGGACAAGGAGTGTAGATATTTCCAGGAACTTCTTCACAGCACTGCGCATGTCAAGAATCTTGTATTGGGTCCCTGGTGCATCGAGGTTTATTCATACTCTTGGCTATCCAAAATTTAGATTATTTTTTTCAATTTGCAACTTATTATTTGTTGTTGAATCCATCAGTTTAGTAACATTAACAATGCCACTACTACTTAGGATTATATGATAACTGTGTTTGTAAGTACTGAAGAATAACTTTCTGATGGCCAATTTGGTTGGACAGTGGCAGGTCATTCAAGCAAGGCCTATTGAACAAAATATTTTATGATGAAAATTGTGAGAATAAAGAGTTTACATAGGATAGAAAACATTTAAAATTTGGATTGTGACATGTGGCAAAACACAGTCCTATAGTCGAAGCTGTTTTTACGAATTATTCAACAATTTTCATGTCATTTATTAAGTATGTTTCATTTCCTTGTTTTTGACATATTTTGCTTTGTCTATTTGGTTTATAAGTGCCTGTCCATACTGGAGTTGAAAGGGTGGCTGTTTCCATCATCAAGCTGGAAATTCTTAAAACTTAACACAGCCTTAGTAGCATTGGACTTCCCGGGAATTTGCAGCTTTCTACAGAGTTCACCGGATCTTGAGACATTGGTCATTGACTGGAATAATCACACACCAAGAGTAAGTTTTCTTTAAACTTTTATACTCATAAGTTTTCTTTAAACTTTTATACTCATTAGTTCATGTTATCAATATCAAACAACTATTAGAGGTAGGCGAAGACGATATATATCAATATATTTCTGATCGTAAGTACTTCAGGAAAAAATCATAAAACTTCCTTTTTGTTTTTCTTTTAAATCTAAACCACCTTACTGGTATATTTCATTGACAATGATAAAAGGTTACAAAGAGGGGACTTGACGACCTTACCTTTTCAAATAAGGGGTAAGAATTGAACCGGTTTAATCCTCAAGTAGAGAGAAAGTTGAGAAGGTTCAATCTTTTGCAAACTTTTAGGAGATAAGCCTCTAATGTGTAAGCAAAAATAGCATTCTGGATGGAAGGAGGACTAGTCTTTGGCCAAACTTATCACCTTTTAATTTGTCTGCAATCAACTCCTAGGCTTTGTACCTAAGGAGAATAACTGGTTAATATATCGGATTCCATCCTGCAGGACCTGTTGTCAAGATACACTAACGAGGATGAACAGAGCAAGAGGTTCAAGACACATAATTGTAACTGCTCTTTGCTACATCTGAAGACCATCAAGGTCATTAACTTTGATGGACCACTAAGTGGAAACAAGTCTGTAGTGCCATTGGTGAAATATTTGCTCAAGAATGCAACAGTGCTAGAAAAGTTCATCATTTCTGCCAAGTTTGAAGGGTGTGATGTGTCTCAGGATTATGTTAAAATGGCGCAGGAGTTTCAAAGCTTTCCCAGATCTTCTCCGCACGCTTCGGTTGTCTTTTCTTATTGATAGTCTTTGACCCCTATCTTTTATATTGATCGCAGCATACTTAACCACTAGTGCTTTATGTTTGAAACTGGTTTGTAGTTGATAGACATGGCTAGAATTGTACTTGTGAGTAGTTCTTAATGTCTAAGTAACAATGTTTTTATTCTCTGATCATCATATAAGAAAGCTTGCTCTAAATGTTTTGTGATTTCTACTTCATATTTGCTGAATCTTTATCATGTTTCTATACTTTGAAAATCATTTTGCCAAGATAGTACATCAAGATTCATTACGACTGGTTTCTTTGGTGGAAAAGAGACTTTAGAATATTTGTCAGCGTCGAAGGAGTTGTTAGTACTTGTTCCTTTCGCGGCAATTTGAATAGTTACTCTCTCCCACGTCTATTTCTTTTCTAAATAAAGAATTGGAGGTTGAGTGCTATGGAGGTTATTTCTCCTCCCTGAGGAAGGTGCTGATTTGGAATACACAACAGCGTTAGAGTATACCTGATCTCCTCAGAGCAATCCCGGATGGGCAAAAATGTGTTAGTTTCATAGGTGAGCCAGTTGATGAGTCGAAGAGGCTCAAAGTTGGCAAACATTGCTTAGTCCCTTGGCAGTCAAGCAAATAATGAAACAGAGAAAGAAAGTGCTGCTAATCAGTTCCGACCAGAGCAGTTGATTGTTAATGGATGTCCTTTGAAGCCTGGAAGTTATTGGTATGACTAGGGATCTGAACTTTGGGGAAGGTAACTTTGTTGTTAAAGTTCAACTAATTATTCCTTGTAATCCCTATTGGGAAGTAAGAATGTTAATGCAACATTGACTTCTTAATTTAACAGTAAGGTGAGAACCTGACAGAATTGTGAATTCAAATCTGAAGTTTACTGGGAACTTAGTCCTCATGCAAGCAATGGAACCACACCGGTCTATGTTAGTGGCCGAGAGATAACTCAAAGTGCTAGGTCTGTCCTTTGTACTACAACTAAGTTGCTATTCATTACACCTTAAACCTTTACTTATATCTGAAGTTTTCCTGTTTGTTAGCGATGATTGATATTTCCTCTTTTTTGCTAAAAAATATGTCGCGTATTGTCATGCTATATCTCTTATGGATTTCTTCCACAAATGTTAACTGCAGCATTGATTTTTGTCCTCCACAAGTGTTGGGTAGTTTTACTGATATGCTATGAAGTTATTAAATATACATCCATGTTATCATTTATAGCACTGAGATTACTGTTCTAAGAGTGATTTTGGAAAACTAAAGTTAAATGTGCCTTATGTTTTGTATCTGTTATCATCTTCTAAACAAAATTAGTTGAACTATAAAGTGGTTCCTCAACCTTATTGTGATTTTGAACTCTTACTTTGAGACCGTTGGCTACGTTTTCAGTAGAGAATTTGGGCCTTATTTATAAAATTGTAGATTGCAATAATTGAGAGGGAAAGTCTCTTTTTACCTAAGTCCTTGCTGTATTGAAAATCTTTGAAGGTTGTATGATATTTGAGATTATACCTAGTTTAGCAGAAAACAGAAGTTCATTTGGAACAAAAGAAACTGCATAGTAGGAAAAGCAGAGTTGACATTCATATCTTTTCCTTTGGGAGAAGGTATTGTGAAAACTCGCTGCGAGATCCATAAATGTGGATGACTATTTTTTTTTTCCAAAACTGCATTGTGCATGACTATTGAACTGGCCTTTCACAGTCAAATACTTAGTTAAAACCACCATAGAAATTTAAAGGAATGCGAACTATTTAATGCATGTATTTTCATGGCAAAGTTACTTCAATAGGTAGCTGGATGACATCGTCTTAGGTTTGGGTACGCCAAGGGCCAATCGGTAACTATTTCAGTGGATTTTAGTGACTTATGTCCTTACCCCCTTAGAATAGTTAATTTGAGGAATTTGGATGTGCTTAAAGAGATCCTTTTTTCATTAAAAACTTTGAACACTAAAGCTGCATACAGTATATTTCTGATGGGCTGCTTAAATTTTTTATTTTGCATGTATGCCTCGTGGAGATTTAAATTTATCTGTAAAATCTAGTGAATGTGTTAACTTTTACCATTCCAGTATTTCAAAGGTGTAGTTAGTCCAAATGACACAAATAGCAGGCATATATTCTCCAAGGAAATAGATGCTATTATAAGGTGCTCTTATATTTTTGGAGCAATGGGGGTTATGTCTGCTTCTGTGAAAGAATATTTATGGACTTGGACAGTGAAAGTCCTTAGAAAGGAAGCAAAGCAGTGGAACACAGTTCTAGCGCGTGAGTTGTGGATGATAATGAAAGAAAGAAGGTGTTTTCAAGGAAAAGCAGAAGCTACCCTCGACTGAAAATTAAATGTTTGAATTTACTTGCTTTTTGGTGTAAACTGAAAGATGTTCATGAAGCTATTGCCATATATAGATTTTACCTTCGACCAGTTATATTAATAAACATATTTCTTTTTATCGAAAGAAAAAAAAGATTATGCTTGTCGGTAATTATGAGGTCTAGAAAGTGACCATCAATCCGAAGATGTCCTTCCCGAGTCCCCACGGTAAAGATAAATGATAAGAGTGATTGTAGGTGGAGAAGTTTCTGGATTTAAGCTTTTTAAGTTGTAAGGGAGAAAAGTTACTTGAATGATTCCTGTATGCCATTCCAGTATCTCATCCTTGTAGGGAGTCATGAGCATTTAGTATGGATTGTTCAAAACAGGGTAAAAACTTGCTAAAAGTTGAACATATGTTACCTATATACTCGTCTGTATAATATACTTCGAGTCTAGGTGACATAGACTAATCGTATTTTAACGGTTTAGACTAATACTTGTTACTAATGTTAGTGGAGAATCCTGTTAAAATCACCGGTGCAATAGGTTATCATCTTCTTCACTTTCCAACATTTAGGTGCATGCTTTCATGTCCTTACAGGTACCAGAAATAGCAGGTATTTTTGAAGGAATAGCAGAAGCCACGTGACTAGGGCTGCTTATCGGGCGGATTGGGCGGATAACTACGCTTAACGGTTTGGCTTAACGGTTATCGGCTTTTAAAAGTACTAATCCGCTAGCCAACCGATAAGATATCGGTTGGTTCGGTATCGGGTTAGCAATTATCGGACGGTTATCGGGCGGTGTATCGGTTAAATTACATAACTACTATATTTTTTTTTTTGGCCTTGAAAGACAAACGTTTTATTCATAATTTAACAACTAGGAAGTCAATTAAGCCCCATAGCCACAGGGCAGGACTTAACAGTTAAGAATTCACAAGTTTAATCTCAACCCTTCCGATGGTGATCACTTCACCACCTTTCTGAACCACAATTATTGCAATAGTAACTTCCAACACAAAATAATAATAATAATAATAATAATAATAATAATAATAATAATTTATGGTTAATGGAAGAGTTTACCGAAGATAATTACTGATGGTTCAGACTTTTCACTTTAGTGCTTTAGCTTTAGATTTTAGTGTTTTAGGTTTACAATACATATTTTATATGTTTAGGGGTAAAAATATAAATATGATAAATTCTTAACGGGTTAACGGTTTGCCCAATAAGAAAATTGTGTAATCCGCCCCCGCACCGATAAGCCGTTAACTACAAAATTTTAATCCATTCCCCAACCGCTAATCCGATAGCCCACTACCAATAAGCCAATTTTACGGTTGGGTTATCGGTGGCGGTTCGATTTTGAACAGCCCTACGTGACTGAAAAAGAAGTGTTTGAATTTAGTTGCTTTTTGGTGTAAAAAGTCTATTGCTGAGACTTTACCTTAAGGAGAACTTTATGCTAGTTAGGTAATTAAGAAAGGGACCATTGATCCGGGGAAAGTGTCACGACCTAAGCACATGACACGTATTATTTTCTTTGGCCAACAGGCCTCATAAATTTGTCCCTTGGGCTAAGCTATCATTAAGCCCAAAAGCGTGTGTACAGTGTGGACTTATGCTATATCTTATAAAACTCATTATTTTCGTCTAAGATCTCATGTGCAATTTTCTTCAAAAACTTGTCAGTTTAGAAGCTTGCTAGTCCTAGTCCTCTGTAATTCGCCCTTGTTGCCTGCCCTCCTTCATGAGCGTTTTCCCTACTCTCCAGTGTAAAGGATAAATGTATACTGTATTGTTGATATTCGATAGTAGAACGAATGCAGGTGGAAAAGTTTCTGGACTTAATAATTTATAAGGGAGAAAAGTTAGTCGAATGATTCTTGTTGACATTCTAGTACCTCTATCTTTGTGGGAAAACATGAGGATTATGGATTTTTCAAACATGCTGAAAGACTCGTTAAAAATTGCACATATGTTGCCTATATACTCGTCCAAATAATCCACTTTAGACTAGTTTATGTGACACATACTAATCTCATATTAATGGTTAGGACAACTAATATTACTTCTATATATAAGGGAGAATTCATCAGTTTTGTAGTCCGCACAACTTCATAATTTTCATTTTTGCCCTTATTTTGGCCTTTATTTACATAGTTACCTTTATGTGCTTTGGTCAATTTTAGAATGTTTGATGGCAATTATATCTCAAAAGGCAAAAAACACTTGGCAATTATCAAGAAATTTTTTCAAAAGTTGAGGGCCCCACATATTACTCTACTCCATAGCACACATATTTTTTTTGTTTTTTTGCCCAATCTCCATAAAATCTACATTTTCACACTGACCATTTATTTTTTGTTTATTTTTTAAAGTTGCAGCAATGCTCTAAAAACGATTCAACTTTTTGCATGGATTGCACTTCAAAGCGCTCAAAGGCACTGGTCTTTAATTTTTATCCTTCGCTTAAAAAAGCGGCCGAATATAACTCGAGGTTCTGGGTTCGAACCCCAACTCAGTAAAAAAAAAAAAAAAAAAAAAAACTGCAAAGGCAAGACTTCATGAAAATTCTGTCTTAAGGTAGAAGTTTGCCTTAAGGCGGAATTTGCCTAAGGCAGAAGTTTGCCTTGCGAAATTTTGCAGGGCAGAATTTTTTTTTACTTTGCTGGAACTCTATAAAAGTTAGGCCTTAAAGCCTAGCCCTAACTTTTGTCTGAATAGGCCTAATTTTGCTATGAAATTCGGCCTTGTGATTTTTTGTCTTTGACTGAGCCGGGGTTCAAACCCGGAACCTCAGAGTACTTTAGGCTAATGGAAAACATTAAAGACTAGCAATTCGAGGGACAAAAATTAAAGATCACCCCCCGAATAAGGGCAATCGTGCAAATTGTCCAAAGGGATTCAGGCCTTTTCATTGTATGCTTGTCAAATTGGCAATATGTAATGACTTTTTGTGTACCTCTCCTTAAAAGAAACAATAGCAAGATCTAGGATTATATATATAAAATTATTTATGTGTTAAATATATGTACTGATATATCTATATAAATATAAAAAGCTGGACATAAGCCCGATAATGTGGCACTCTCCTAAGCCAGGATTGCTATTTATCTAATTTTCTAGATTTTTTAGCATTAGTTCCCCTAATTTCCAATTTTTACAAATCTCAAGTGACTGTTCGGTCGTCTAGCCACCTTTTCAAACCACATTAACTAGTATGCTGATTTATTTTCCTCTTAAACCTTAAATAGTTACACCCCCCCAGTAATAGTTGCCTCTATTAAAAAAAAAAACAGTTTATTAATGAATGAACGAATAGCCCTGCAAATTATAATGGCCCGCGAAAATGGTGATTCAATATCTGTGATTCCGAGGTTCAATCCTATAACACTGCATATTCCAACAAAGGTATTAACTTTGTGTCTATAAGTTTCTCTTTCTGTTTCTGTTCTTTTTTCTCCGCATTTTTTTGGAAATATCTTTGAACTTTCTTATTGAAGTATTGGTAGATGCTATCTACCTGTTAAGATGTAATTCTTCCAGCATTGAGTAACATAAATATATTACTAAATTCAATTGTTTAAAGGAAGGTATATGGACATCTTATCTTATATCTTAGATCTTATCTTATATATATATAAAAGCAGAACAATGCCCGTTGATGTGGCACTCTCTAAAACAAGTATAAACAATTATCCTTTTTAATAGAATTTTGTATTTTTTCAATTTTAAAATAATAAAAACAGTATCCCATATGGAAAAAAAAAAAACCACACTAAACACTGTTTTCCCCTTCCAAATATTGTGAACCGGTGCCACCTCCTTTAAAGTCTCTTAATTGCGGCTGCCCTTCATAAACACACTAACAGTCATGACTTTTCAAATTCTCTTAATTACTCCTACCACTTTCTATCTAACTTTTCCCCCATCTACTCCCCAAAAAAAGGTAACGGGTAAAACTACAAAGCCAATATTCATGAAAAGATGCCCAAAACGTTTCAAATTCATGTAGAACAAATAGCACCATACGTAAATAAAGTTATTAAAACACCATACTTCTTAGTCAAACTCCATAATACATTTGCTCTTCTAACTGCTCCATTGCATAAACACGGCAATATGTATGTGTATGGATAAAGCTCATCCACAATTGAAGGCTTGGCGATTCTACCAAAATGATAAAAATTTCAATGAGGGCAAAAGAGACAGAAATGAAATTGAATTTAGTCTCTGTTTTTGAGTTTTAAATAATGAAGAGGTTGAGGCAGTGGTGCGTACACAAATTTTTTGGTAAATGAAGTCGATATTTGATGAAGTTAACAAATATATCACTTCCGTAGTTAACTGTATCTTGGACCCTTGGTTTATTCTTATTCTGGACGCAGTGACCGGCAGCATCTTCTATCAAGTGAGTTCATCATTTGCTAATAAATATATCTGTAATGCACATTGTTTACGACGAAGTCGTTTCAAACATGCACAACTACACCAGGTTGATATTTTTTATCTTATTATCGTCATCTTTTCCTTTCTTGAAAGAAATAAAATACTGAAAATTTCCGCATAAATTTGGTGCATCTTCACGCGTCCAATATATTTAGGCAATAAATTTCAAATAAAAAAAATTATCCAGTGAGATTAAAAAAGAAGAGTCAAATTGATCAATTTCATGAATTTCCCCTTTCATTATTATATGAGAATTATCTTTTAAGCTTTCAAAAAAAAAAAAAAAAAAAAAAAAAGGAAAAAAAAAAAAAGGAAAATTGAAGAAGTCATGGTTACAAAAAGATGAAAGTTAAAAATCCGAGTTTTGTATTATCAAGTACAAAAAATATAATTTGCTAACTAATTAACCATTTTCTGGAGTTGTAAATTAACTATACTTTACATAATAATAGTTTTTCCCCCAGCATAGTCCCCCTATTTTTATAGTATGTTATATTTGTCTTTGACAATTTATATAAACTATTAACATTTCGTAAGGTTATATTTTTCATTATCCACTTATTCATTTTTGTATTCGAAAAATTTAACTATTAGATTTCTAGATAATTACAATTGTAATTAAATTAGGTTTATAAATACAGTTACTTTTAATACATTAGGGAATGCACTAGCTTACTTGCTAAGTGTGAACCATTTTACATCATTATTTGAATGATCTTCTCCTTTATTCATTATCCTTAGCCACTTCTATTTATTCGTCCATGAAATGAGAGGTCCGAAATGCTAAATATAACTTCGGTCTTCTTTATAGGAATTAAGGAAATTTTATTATTTGTAGCTTTCAAATATTACGAAGTGGTACTTTGGTACTTTTGCTTAGAATTCTTGAGATGCAATCTGAACAAAAGTTGCCAAAGAGCTATTATAGAGTATACAATAGATCACACATGGATTCTAATTAAATTTATATTGCGTTTTCGGGATGACTCTTTAGCAATTTTTGTTGTATATGCACTATTTCAGAAATTATGAATTTACATATTGTATTGTTCTTCAAGTTAGATTGATATATTTGATTATTCATCAAGTTATGTCAAGAGAAAAAACTGTCCACTTCATGTTATAGACCTCTTTTTAATTAAAAAAAATAGTAATAAATTAATTAACAATAAACTTTAATTTTCTTTATAAACCGCGCGAAGCGCGGGCAAATTACCTAGTTCCTATATATGTGCACCCACAGTGAAAGAGTAACTATCTCTATGACTTAAACTATTTTAAGAAATAAATCAAAATGTATTTATTTTGCATTTCTTTAGGCTACCATTTATTGTTCAACACACATGTCATATCTTTGCTCAGTTTTAATCTAATCAAAATTTTTAAATGTTAATAATTTGATGAAGTTACCATGTTTTTTATCAGTATTTGTAACGTATCATTTTATACAACTTTCTTAATCCAAGTTGTAAAGTATATAAATTAATATATTTGCCTCAATTTGGGTTTGAAAAGTTACCAAAGTGCAAATTTCATGTAAAGGTATAGCAGTTCGGAAAATAAAAATTAGAATTGTCATTTTCTTAATTATATATTCCTTATATGTAGTTAAATTTATCCTCATTTAGATAAGTTAATTTTTATACACTATCAAGAACCATATAAATTTTATAATATATAATTAAGGATAATTTAGTGAAAAGATTTCTTAATTATGTCATATGTTCCTCTCCATATGCTTCTCCTATTAAACATCCAACATTTTACTTCTTTAGTGATATTATATGTGCCTACAAATAAAGCGAAAATTATTGAATGACATTGTTTAGTGTTGAAAATGAAGGTAGTGTTATCAGTCAAGATTAGATAATCTTTAACATCTCTTGTTTGACTAACCAAAAATGAATCTTTTAAAGCATGAAGCATGTATAAATAACTAAATTGATTCTTGAGGTTCATTTTATGAATTTAGGTTATTGAATTTCGTCTAAAACTAAGGTTAAAAAACACATTTGACTAGCATAAAGTCTTGACACATAAAATAATGAGTGAAAAATCAATAAATATCAAAAGAAATCTATTTCTATCTATAAATAAAAATTGCATGCTCACAAATTCATAAAAATACAGAAATAATTTCCAATTTGTGATCTTCAACGAGTTGTAATTATCATACTTTATCATATTAGTTTATAGAATATCGAATCACTTGCGCCCTTTGGTATTTGCTAATTTTCCTACCAAACTTATTTCCTCATAGATATTGTTTTAAAAAAAGACTATCCAGTTATATGACGAACAAACTTTAATAATTATGAAAATTTATAAACAAAATATGAATAACCTGCAATTACATTAAGTTATTTATGTACAAAAAAGGTGACACAAATTATACTTATTTGATAAAACTTACACATTATTTTTATATTTTGAATTTGGGCTGGGGCTTAGCACGGGCCTCCGGCAACTAGTTTTACTATATATGTTGATCGAGCCAACCTTTTGAAAATCACATGTGCTATGAGCAATCATTTTCTTCACTTGCCATATATCATTTAGGACAAGTACACTAGCTATAGAAGATATGCATCATGAGTGACTATGATCAGATCGATGTGGCTTGCCCCGGAGGATAGTGGAGTGGTATCACTATATCACAGATGTAAAGGCCCCTACATTTTTCCTGTCCAAATGAGCTAATTAAATTTAGAAGAGATAATGATAAAAACACATTTTTTTTTTTGAGTTTCCTGCCTGAACTGTCACCAACTATTTATAAAAACACAACTCGATTAGTATTTGATGGTGCATGGTGTACATTTTTTTTATTATTTAAAAATTGTGCCAAATGGCACTCCACGCAGATATTTGAAAGGAATTAAAAAAAGAAAAGAAAAAGATAATGTTCAAAAACACATAAGAAGATACTAGTGAGGTGTGTTTTGATAAATAGTTAGTGATAGTTCGGGTAGGAAACGCAAACACTTGATAGATAGTCAGTGATAGTTCAGGTAAAAAAACATAAATACCTGATAGTTTAGGTAGGATATTCACTAAAAAGTGATACTTAAAGATGTGTTTTTGACCATTATCTCAATTTAGAATGGTGTCAAACTAGCCTTGAAGTACTTGCAGGTCCAAACTAGGGATCGAGATATATAAACAGAAAAGAACCACATGAGTAGAATAGCTTGTGTGATTTTTGTATACGGGTGAAACCGAGGATACGGACATGCTCGGTTTCCCGATGTCATGGTTGTGCTCGGTTAGGACCCGACCAGGTCATCGAGAAGGAGGCGTTGAATTCGAATTGGGGACCAGGCGTTATAGGAAGGGCGGTTAACTACCATAAGAGGAAGACCGAAATATCCGCCCTCAACCGGATATTTCGGCGATGATCTCGACAACGGTACATCACAGATTTCTTTCCTTTGCTTTAGAATTGTATTAGGGTTAGGACTCCTCTACTATATAAAGTGGAGGTTCTCATTCATTGTAAGGGGTTGGCAACAGAAAGAAAGAAAGAGTTCATATCAAAAGCAAAAGAATTACTTGCATTCACCTCCATTTTTGTTCTTGAGTTCATTTCCATTATCCGTCGTATACGTACTCAGCATAGGGTATCGACCTCGGTTTTCATACCCGAGGCCGGACTTAATTAACAACTGGTCAGATCTGCTTCCTTATTCACTTATTAGTTTCCCTTGTAATCTAATATCAAATTGAACTTAGCCACATATCTTTGGCATCACGCATAAATTTAATTGTTCCCCATTTTAAGGTTAAACAGTTTGGCCCCCACCGTGGGGCCCTAGATAGTAGTGGCAGTTCAATACAACATTCTGGTTACACTCAATATTCTTCACTTGTTCTTTAAGGTTTGATTTCAGGTGTACCAGAATGTCGGATTCCCATTCTGTCAACTTCCAAGTGGAACCAAGCCATCACGAGCACGACTACGGGGACGTACCAAAAAACAACGTGCCCTCCGTTAATCCTGTTCAAGTCGGATCATCGGTGGGCAACATACCGGCCGGTGAGAATAATGGAGTCATGCTGCAACAGCTCCAAAACCAGTTAGACATGGCTATGGCGCAGTTACAGGCCCAGTAAGAGATCATAACACAATTGCAAAAGCGGGGTCAGGCACCCGATATTGCCCCATCAGAACAGACCTAGGATACGGAGGAAAGACGCGTCCCACAGGGTAACGAGAACCACCCCGGGCAAAGCAGCGAATTGATAAGAATGCTCGAAGAATTGACTAAACGGGTCGAGTCCGGTGAAAAGAAGATAGAGGCGAACGACAAGAAGGTGGAGAACTACAACTCGAGGGTCGATCAGATTCCGGGGGCTCTACCAGTGTTGAAGGGACCGGATTCAAAAAAATTGTTCAAATGTCATTTCCGCCGAGTGAGGCACCGATGAAAATCCCCAAGAGATTTCGCATGCCCGATATCCCAAAGTACAATGGGACAACGGACCCAAATGAGCATGTGACTGCGTATACGTGCGCTATTAAGGGCAATGATCTCGCCGATGACGAAAGGGAATCAGTGCTACTTAAGAAATTTGGGGAGACTCTGTCAAAGGGGGCTATGATTTGGTATCATAACTTGCCCGAGCACTCGATTGATTCATTTTCCATGCTCGCTGATGCTTTCATTAAGGCCCATGCCGGGGCCATCAAGGTCGAAACTCGAAAATCGGACTTGTTCAACGTTAAGCAACAAGATGACGAGACCCTCCCCGAGTTTGTGGCTCGATTTCAAATGGAGCGCATGGACTTACCTCCAGTTACTGACGATTGGGCCGTTCAGGCTTTCACCCAGGGGCTCAATTCGAGGAGCTCGATCACATCTATGGAGCTAAAACAAAACCTGATAGAATACCCGGCGATCGCCTGGGCTGATGTACACAACAGGTATCAGTCGAAGATCAGGGTCGAAGATGATAAGATTCTGAGGGCTGCTTCAGTATCATGGCATTCCGATAAAGGGAGTGATCGCTCGAGGAGAGTGGTAGATCGGGATTCCAGATCATCATATGACAGGAGAGTGTGAGATTGACTTCCTTGCCTTTCAGTTGAGGGTATTGGTTGAGAAAGACCACCCATTCCATGTTACCAAACAGAAACAATGGGATGAAAATTAGAGACTTATATGTAACAAACTAAAGTTAAGAATATGACAAATTCAATTGTACTTACTCTTCTTCCACAGTGCCTTCTTATGGCCAACTTGTTTGCACAATGAACAAGTCATCTTCACACCCTTCTTTGACAACTTTCCATATTTCTTTGGCTCATCTTTATCCTTCATTCTTTTCTTCTTTGGTCTCCCAGGCATTTTTCTTGGCACTGGAGGCTCTATTGATGGGTTTGTAGTCTTAGGCCACATCCTCATATTGGTAATAAGTTGGATGAAGTGACTATAAGCCTTAAGAAATGTTTCCTTCCTATACCAATGCTCTACATGTGCATCAGGATCTAGATTCAAGTAATAATAAGCACAAACAGCATAAGGGCAAGAACACCCCTTAACATCCACAGCCTACAGTCACAATATTTCTTATCCAAGTGGACAACAAATGTGAACTCACCATCTCTAATTTCAAAACCATGAACCCCATTCCATTAAACATGACACCTATTAGTCAACTCCTTGTTCTCTTCCAATATTCTTCTTGCCATAGGGGAAATATCATCAATCCAAGTTTCAGCAAATTTGATCATGTCTACATGCCTATTCATCATTTTATGCCTAATTTCCTCTAACATGGTGATAATAGATTTATGTCTAGCAGCTAAGATCCAAGAATTAAAAGTCTCACACATGTTATTTTCCACAACATCACACTTGGAATGAAACTTGAAATATGCCCTACAAAAAGTAAAAAGGCTCATAATGCATAAAATCCTCCATTATTTTGGGCTTACCCAATTTGGCCATTTTATCCATCTCCTCTTTAAACTTGACTTCAAAGCTAGCCTTAGAGCATCTCCAAAACTGCTTCCTTCTTTCTTCTCCTCTCCACTCTTTGTGCCAATTACTCCAAACATGTCTAGCACATCTCCTTGTCTCAGCATTTGGCAGCAGCTCCAATAAGACAGGAATAAGTCCCTTCCAAAAGTGTGCAAAGTACCAAAAAAAAAAAAAATAGTTAAACATACTGAAATGTCCTCTACTAAACTGTAATTTTAATTAAATGGAACAGAAATGGTACCTTTTGCATGTCTGACATTACAGTCAACCCTTCACCATTTCCCAAATTCAGATCAGCAATCAAGTACTTTATGAACCAATTCCAGCTATGTTTAGTCTCTGTATCCACCACTGCCCAGGCAATAGGATACATTTGGTTGTTCCCATTCTTGCCCACAGCTACCAATAGCTCACCCTTACAAGGTCCTTTCAGAAAACAACCATCGAATCCTATTATTTTTCTGCACCCATCCAACCAGCCTTGCTTAAATGCCTAGAAGCACACATAGAAGTACACAAAAAAAAATTTCCCAGGTTCAGTCTCCTTATCAATTTTAACCCAACAACTACTTCCTGGATTGGTTTGCTTGATCATGTCAGCATAGTCACATAATCTGGAAAATTCCAGATTCCAGTCACCCATATTTTCTATCATAACCCTCTGTTTTGCCCTGTGGCAAACAGTCCTACCAACATAAAGACCAAGCTTGTCCCTTACCAATTCCTAAATTTCCCATATCCTTATGTAAGGTTGAGAAACAATTCTGTCCTTAAACTTCCTTGCTATTAGCTTAGAAGTGCACATCTTGTTTTTGTTCAAAGGAATACACTTGTGAATGGGATGATAGGTAATCACCTGTGTCCCTATCAAGCTTAGCTGCCAACACCCACTTACACTTGGTATTTTTACACTTAGCCCTCACCCTATGGCTATCATTTGGTCTTACCTTCAACTGCCTCCTATATTCTATAGCATAGTCTGCTAGAGCCTTTCTAAATTGTGTTACACCATCAAAGACCATTCCAAGCTCAAAAACAGCCACCTCACAATCTTCATCATACCTAACTTTTTTGCTTTTACTTCTAGAAGGTAGATCTACTCCCCTTACAAAGATCTACATCAAGCTATTCTTCACTATCTTCACTCCAACAGTCAGAGCTATCAATATATTCCTCATCTCCACCCAATTTCCCATCATATTTGTTAGACTTATTTTTCCCAATATCCTCAAACCCTCTATCTATACCACCACCTCTCCAACTGGAATTTCTTGAGTTGCGTAAGCTTTTTTTTTTTCTTTTTTTTTTTTACTTCTTCTTTCTTGTCTAATAGCTCTCAACTCCTCATCTATATCTGACCCATCTTCTGGTGGTATTTCTCCTAGATCTGAATCACTACTCACACAATCAGATATATTAGATGCTTCTTCACCTAACTTGTCACTAGCAGCCCCATATACAAACTCAGGAGTAACCCCAACACCCTCCTGATCTAGGTTATCATAAGCAGACCAAACACCCTCGTGATCTGGGCCTTTTAAGAGACCAACAGGCCCATCAGTTTCAGCCAAGGCAGTATCCAATGAATGAAGGACATATACATGAAAGGGGTCCTCATTTTTTAGGTCTTTTATTAGGTCCAATAGATTCTGTTAGACTCAATAACATTGAATTCTCTAGTATTTGCATCTTGGTAAAAAAAACCATCAACTGATAAATAGCCTAATTCTCTAGTATAATAAAGCAATTCCATTAGGGAATAGTAGTCTTTCTCGATATACCTGATGATTGGCACTAAAAAGGAATGGTAATTAGGGTCAAAAGTTTCTACAAAGGTCTCACCGTATTGAATGTGTGTAAATATGACCTCCTCCATGGTCAATTAGTAAGGTAAACCTGGAAAAAAAAATCACAAAATGATTTAATTTCAGCAAAATTACCAAAAGGGCACACTTTTAAGGCATATTTTACAGAAATGGAGCAGGGAATATTCTCAAACACATAACCCCAAATCTGGAAATTAAAAACCTAACTTTCTACAAATATAGTAACGGAAAGGGAACAGAAAGGGACGGAATATACTAACTTTCTAATCCCACTCACCACCAAGAAACGACTACTACACTACAAATATAGTAACGGAAAGGGACGGAATATTAAACAAACACCAAAAAAACTAACTAATCTCAAAAAGTAAAACCCTAGCAAGCTTAAACAACCATTGTGAACACGATTAACAACTAATCTAGAGAGATACAAAGGTTTAAGATACTTACACGTAAGATATTATCCTCAAAACACCTTTAATCGACGATGATGCTCACCGTCGATGATGTCGCCGTGAGAGAGAGACGGGTCGGGGAGAGAGAAAAGAGCAAAATGGGAATTAGGTTAGTGGTAGGCCCATTTACATTAGGAACCCGTTTTTTTTTTTTTTTTTTTAAAAACACGTGGATTTTATTTTCCACGTGGGAGGCGTTAAATGGAGCTAAAGTACACGTCATCGGGGCGTATATACACGCGCCCAAGTGTAATTAAAAAAAGGCCAAAAGGTGCTTATGTGGTATAAATTCAGGGTAGTTTAGGTAGCCAATAGGTACAACCCCAGGTTTAGGTAGCCATGAGGAAAATGTGATAAAGTTTAGGGGGCTATCTATGACTTTTGCCATATATATATATATATGTATATATGTATATGTATATATGTATATATGTATGTATATATTGCTGCCGAACGTGTAGCCTGATCCATCTATCATATCATCCCGCATCCGGGGTAACATCATAATCGCCTGCGGTGGTGTGCGCATCTACACGCACCGCCCGGCCGATTATAGCGCGCACGTGTGAGAAAATACATACATACATACATACATACATATATATATATATATATATATATATATATATATATATATATATATATATATATATGTATGTATGTATATATATACATATATATATATATATATATATATATATATATATATATATATATATATATATATATATATATATATATATATATATATATATATATATATATATATATATATATATATATATATATATATATATATATATATATGTATGTATGTATGTAAAGCATGCACGAGAGCCCAAATAAAACGTTACTACTCGATCGGAGTGACGTAAGGTCGGTAAACCTCCGATTTCTATTATGAAAACATCATCATCGCCATATCCCACCTTGGAAGAACAACTATTATAAGATGGGATCAATAACAATGAATACAATCGATAATCATATGACAAACTCAATAGTATCATGAGAACATTAAGAACTTCAAGCTTTGGCATTTCTAGAATTGAAATCATCATCATGCTCATCATCATTATCATCACAAGGATCATTATCAACTACATCATAAGAATCATGAAAATTATGGGCTTCTAGTGTTTCTCGGGATAGGAATGTTGTGGATATCATGTGTAGGTTGACAACTATGGAATCATGCCTTTAGAAGGAAAAGGGTTAGCCTTACATACCTTCACGTCTTCTTAACTACTAACATTTTCCTCCAAAGCCCGCAAAGTCTACATTCAAGAGGATTCATAACAAGGTTAAGTCTTGAAAACATGCTTAAGTTCAAACTAGAGTAACTAAAAGGCTAACGAAATTTGGGCAGCACTTCCCCTATTTTATCGACTTCCACCATATTGCAAAACAGCCCCCAAACAACAATAACAACATCCATAATATCATAATCAAGAAGTTACATTCAAATTAGTCTCAAATTTAACCAAAATTCCCTTTTCGAGTTCACCTCATAGTCATCTTCTTCACCACAACACTTATAGCTTCTCAACTTTAATTCTTTTCCTTTCTAAGGGGCATTAAACCTTTACATCAACTCAACCATACAAATAGGGTGAAGAATATTTGAAGAACTTCAACTCACAACTTGTTTCAAGGCCAAGTTCACCACAACTCTATGTAGAAACAAGAGCAAGCACCTTTCTATAAACTAGTTGAGAATTTAGAAGTTTGATCCTTCCTTGATTTGATTTGGGGTGGTTGTGGATGTTGAGGGAAGTTTAGAGGGGCATTAGGGATTTAATTTGGGTGAAAAAATGAAGCCTAGGTTGTAGAAATGGCTATTTATAGTCTTAGAAAAAAATTCCACCGACTTCAAATTAAAATTTCGAGCAAAGTACGGATTCTTCGTTCATCTGTCATCGCAAAGTACGTGCTACTATTCATCCCGTACTTGGAGTTAAAAAATTTCAACTTTCTGGAAATTTTGGCAAAATACACCCAAAATGTACGTCTTTTACGGGCCGTACTTTCCTCCGTACTTCACAGAAATGCAATCTGTCAGTTGCATTGGAAAGAAGACTCGCTGAACTTCAATTTACATAGGTTATGGATTCCGTAACTCCTCATATTCTAGGAGATATGCCTCTTTGAAGTTGGACCAAAAATCCTGTCCAAAATTCAGCCAAGTTTTTTCAAATTTTCAACGAACCTAATTTCTTCGATTCGCTTGATCCCGAAACCTTTAAATACTTGTCTAACACTTATTAAAGCCTTTCTTAACCTTATAGAGGTATCATAGTGTCACGACCCAACCCCGTAGGTCGTGACTAGTGCCCGAGCTGGGCACTCGTACACACCCATTAATCATAATCATCACACTACTAACATAAGCGTATGCGAAGGTAAGACGTCGCCTCCATAATCGGTCCACAGCAAGCATAACAAAAGCTTATATATACAGAAAATCGCCTCCAAAGCTGTCACATATACATATATACATAACGGCATAAGCCGGTAGGGCTGCCATACGGACGCAACTGTACAATACTTACCCACAACCCTCACGCATATGTCCACAGACCTCTAAGAGTCATACCAGAACCATATGACGGGACAGGGCCCCGCCGTACCCCTGAATAGACATATACATAGACATACATACAATGAAGATGTCTGCACCAAAACATAGGCTCCGGAACAAGGGAGCGCTCCAAGATAGCTGACTGTGAATCCTAAGCTGGCGGACCACCGAAACGAGTATCTGTACCTGCGTGGCATGAAACGCAGACCCCGAAGAAAGGGGGTCAGTACGGAATATGTACTGAGTATGTAAAGCATGAAATACAGAAAACGAGGTCATATCCGAAGTGAGGAGCGTAGTAATCACAATAACCGAATACCGAAGGCTTGCATCCGAAATACGGATCGTGCATAAGTAGTACAGAAAATAAGTATAATAATCGGAATGTCAAAATGCTTCAAGTATAATGAGCAGAATGCCAGAATGCTTCAAGTATAATAATCAGAATGCCAGAATGCTTACTCCTGAAACATAAATCATGCATGTCAATATCGTATATCATATGCGCACATAAGCGTGTCCGGCCCTCTAGTGAGGGACTCGGTAAATAAGATCATATCATGCCATCATATTATCATATCACATACCACATATGGTCCGTAATGGGACCCGGCGGACGGAACATGGTCGCCCCTCCTATCTCGGGCGCCATAACTCATCATACTTCGGAATGTTGCATATCTCCGAACACCTCATACTCCGTATCACATCATACTTCGTAACTCATCATACTTCGGAAAACTCATCATACTTCGAAATATGGCATAGTGCGCACGATGACATACCGGCCCGGGACTCGGCGAAGGGAGTGACAATAGTGTGCACGAGCAGAACCGTGGGAAACTATATGCAATGTAAAACACTTACAAAGACCCAATAGAATAATCAAAACAAACTATCAGTTAAAAACCGAAACAATGGTCAAATCAAGTTTCTTCCGAATATCACTCGGGAACATATCAATAAAACTTTAGAAATCATAATCACTTATCAAAATCATATGCATAAAAATCCTCATTTCAGACTCAACAGATAAATAAGTAACCATACTCGGGGGTCGGGATGATAGTCATATTAAGTTCGTTCAAAAGTCGTTAGAACTATACAAAGGAAAGTCGCGGGACCCACGGACGAGCGTCAACCCAATCCGAGCCCGCGTATGGAAGGTATAGTCACTATACGTTACGAGCAGCCTCCTACGAGCATATCGAGGCGATCCCAGTTCGTTCTACGAAAGTTAGGGACACTTTTAGACATAGAATCCCTTAAGATCAAAAATTCCTTTTGCACATTGAAATCCAAACATACAAAAGACATAAAAACCATAGCTCAATTACATTAAGAGTGCGGACATCAAGAAGTGAATACGAATCGTAGGCATACTCGGATCGCAAGAATAGAGTTACCCCGAGGCTCGTATCATAGCCTACTTACAACTAGGACATGCCAAAAGAAAGAAAGGGGTAAGCTTTACATACCTCGTCCGCTTCCTAAGCTAACTCGAACTTTAGTCTCGACTTCTCACGATCTACAATACGTCATTAGGCATCGAGCATTAGTCATAAGCATCAAAAAATTCAATTCCAAGCCATCACTTTATCTACAGAAATTCGGGCAGCATGTCCCCTATAAATTCCACAACCCCGAGAATTCAACTCGGCCAAATCTTCAACAACAATACCAACAACCATATAAACAACATCAATAATTAATTCAAAACGCATTCTAACATTAGTAATTCTTCTTCCACATAATTCGACGACATTCCATTTATTTTCAATTCAACTACATACATTCAAATCAACATCGACGCTTACACATTCAAGTATTAATCCGAAACCATTCAATCAAGATTCAAGATCATTCCAAACAATCCGCACAATATTCAAAACAATCCATCCAATATACCATAGAACCCGAAACCACCAATTTTCATAAAGGACAACAACAACACATTTCTTTCTTCCAAATTCATCAACGACACCAATAATCCTCACATTAACAACATTATTATCATAAATACAAGAAACCATATTGCAATCACATTAGCTTCTACAATAGTTCCCAAACGGTTTCAACTCCAATTTGTACCATCCAACACCTTCATTTTCATCACATAATTCATAACAACAACAACTAAAATACTAAATAACATTAGTTCTTCACTCCTACACCACACTACATATACACGGCCACACACAACACACCATGCTTTCATGAATTTCATTCATTTCCACCATCCACAACATACACAAACCATGCATAACATATGAAAATAAAGATTAAATCTTACCTTCTTCTCTCATCTTCTTTACTCGGCTAGAGGTGTACATAGCAACAACGAATGATTTACTTGCTCCAACAACTACTTCACGTTGTAGAGGACCTTCCAATTGGTAAGAAGACTAGAAGAAAATAATTTTCCATGATCATTTTTTTGGGACCATATTCGGCCAGCCCCTTGGCCGAATGGTTCTCCATATTTCTCCAACTCTCTTGAATTTTCCTAAGTGGAAAAGATGACTAATTCTCTTGCCTTGTCATCCCTTGTCTCTATATATATATATACATATCTCCCACAAATACAAAGGGGACACATGCCCCCTCTTATGGCTCAAGACAATTGGCCACCCATGTGTGGGACCCACATGTCCCCACGGCCACTTGGCCATTTTTGGCTATTTCATGAAATATTTCTTCCAACTTATAGCCCTTAATTTTCCTTATTCCTAATTTACCCTTAATACTCCATACCAATAAAAAGATGAATATGCAACTTATGCACTTTTAACAAAATCGGAAGAAGATATAACCTTGTCCTTAACTTATCATGATTAACTCGGATTATCCCAAGGTACAAAATACGGGATATAACACATAGCCTCTCTGGACTCACGTTAGTTTGCTTACGACGACGCGAAAATTCACGAGGTGTAACAAATAATTTGACAAAATTGTAGTCAACTTTCTTCACCAATTTAAGGCAACACATGGAGCACATTCTGTGTCATATTTAAGCAACTTAAAATGTCATTCAATGCAAAGAAACTATAGGTAAAGATACAACAACATGTCAAAAAAAGAAAATTTTATTGCATTGCTTCAAACAATAAGATGATATTTTTGAAAAGTGGTAAAGTATTATGAAATGTAGTATTTTGTGTGGATTTAAAATTTCACAGACCTCATGTGAGATAGAGATAAGAAAAACACTCAGTTATTAAATTATTAAAATTTCAACCGTTAAATTAATCTGCTGCAGATGTTATTTTAATTGTTATTTTTGAAAGATTTTAAAGGTTATGTTATTTATGTTAATAACTTTTTAAAACTTAACATATTGCGTAAAAAATTCAAAATTATTGAGCCAATAACAAATTATAATAACTCTCGTTTGTTACCCCTTTTTAGAATAATTATAGTAAATGATTATTTTATTTTAAATTCTAAACTTAAGGGATTGTTATATTTTATAAACTATTATTATATTAAATAATAATTTAAAATTATTACTAAAAAGGATAATTAGGGGGCTCATAGCTTGTTTTTTCCCAGGGTACTCTTGACAAAATAACTTAGAGCCCTTTTTAAAAGCTTGGTAAATACATCATAATTGCTTTTCAAATTAATTGGTCAAACAAAAAATGCTTCTCACCAAGATTATTTTTTGAAAAGTATTTTTCAAAATAAGCTAATTTTAAAAGCTTGGCCAAACAAGCAATTTTAGTTGGTTAAATCACGTAATTTTCCCTAAAAATATAGGGACGAAAAGTGACCTGATAAACGGATACTCAATATTTACTCAAGGGAAATCAGCCCAAAATTACAGACCCAATCGGGTCATAATTAACACCTGCACAAACTCTTTCTCCAAAAACAAGAAATGCAACTCGAAGACTTACAAAATTGTTGAGAGTAGCAGTTGTATTCCTTAGACATGCAAAGGAAAATAATGGCTAGAGGAGAAGACCGGCTTAGTGATTTGCCAGAGTCGATTCTAATTCACATACTCTCTTTGTTGCCCGACGATGGTAAACAAGTTGTTAGAACCAGTGTATTGTCTAAACGATGGCGGTCTCTTTGGATGTCCGTTCCAGCATCACTCATTTTTAAGTTTCCGTGTCATACAAGGAAAAAGGACACTCTTGATTTCATGGCTTCTATTAATAGAGAGCTTCTTTATTGGAGGTCTTGCCACAAAATCAGAAAATTCAGTGTAACACGCCTTATGTAACTAAAGTTACTAATGTTGAAAGTTTTACACTTGATTTTCAATTTTACTCATCAAGTTATGAGTTTCCTCAGTTTGCATATAAGAATATGTCAGTGAGAAATTTGGTTTTACAGAACTGCACATTGAACCCTTCTGGTAGTGTAAACTGGACTAGTCTCGTTTCTCTTTCAATTGGGTCCGTTAATTTGACTGAAAGTGTCATGGAAAAGGTATTATCGGGTTGCCCTAACTTGGAGTTCTTGAAATTAGATGTCTTTTCGGGAATTCATCGTTTGGAAATCAGCAATGTCAAGCTGAGAAAATTGATCATAAAAGGTTCCTACAATAAGAATCATGACCTTTGGCTCGAAATATTAGCCCCATATATTCAGCATTTGGAGTTTTTGGGGTCGTGCTGTGAGATACGCATGCAACAGAGAAATGTGGATTCACTTGTCACTGCAGTCCTTCATTTAGGTTTTGATTTTGAGGATGGGGGATACAACTTGGATAAGGTGTGTCACTATATGAAGGAACTTCTTCAGAGTGTTGCCTGTGTCGAGAACCTTGAATTGAGTCCGTGGTGCATCGAGGTTTATTCATACTCTTCACTATCCTAAATTCAGATTTTTATTTTTATTTTTTGGGGACTTTTTATTTGAATAATCAATTTAGTAACACTAATGATTCCGCTACTTAAGATAAGCTGATAACAAGGTAGAGGTAAGGTATGCGTACATACTGCCCTCCCCAGACCCCACTTGTGGGATTACACTGCTTATGTTGTTTTGTTGTTGTTGTAAGATAAGCTGATAACAAAGAATTACACTTTCATGAGTAATGGCCAACATGGTTGGACATGAGACTGAAACAAGACCTTTTGAACAGAATTTTCAAAGATGAACTGTGAGAATAAAGAGTTTGCAATTCACATGAACTCTTTTAAGTCATGTGAATGGGTTTTCCGAAGTTCTTAATGTCCATCTTTGCACAGGAACTGTCTGTTAATGTACTGCATTTTGCATCCTCTGGTGGTTAAAAGAAAACACCATCTTTGGATTTCCATACCAACCCTAAACACGTTTATGTGCAAAATACATTCTTCTAGTCCAAGCTATTTTTACGAATTATTCACATTTTCCTTGTTTTGACATATTCTGGTTATCTATTTGGTTTATAAGTGCCTGTCCATACTGGAGTTGAAAGGGTGGCAGCCTCCACCATCGAGCCGGAGATTTTTAAAACTTAATGCAGCCTTGAAACAGTTGGACTTCCCTGGAATTTGCAGCTTTCTACGGAGTTCATCAGATCTTGAGACATTGGTCATTGACTGGTCCCATCACGAACTAAGAGTAAGTTTCCTTTATGCCTTCATTTCTGTTACTTCATGTTATAAATATCAAACAACTATGAGTAGAAGAAGAATAGATATATATAAACATATTTCTATTTCAAGTACTGCGCGGAAAAAGTCACAGAACATATTTTTTGTTTTCTTTTTTAATGTAAAAAACTTTTATGGTATATATCATAGATAACCATAAAAGGTTACAAAGAGGGGACTTGACACCTCTTCAAGAAAAGAGAAGATTGAGAAGGTTCAATCTTTGACAAAAGTGTAGGTGATAAGCCTTTAATGTATAACCAAAAAGAGTGTTTCTGTATTGGAAGACTCCTATTTACAATGTGAAATATTACTAGCCTAAGTACTTGATGACGCTTTAGAACAATAGCTTCTAACTTGCGGAGACTTGCTCCCCTGTTCATTTTTCCCATAAGAACTAAAAAAGAGAAAGAGTGAGAGGACTATTCTAATGAATTCTGAAGGTGTCACCTTGAATTTTAATCTCTTCAATAGTAGGTTCATAGTGCCAAGAAGGTTTTGCCACTTCCTTGACAATATTCACAACAGGTAAAGAGTCCCCTTGCACCCAAATGTTTCTAATACTATGATCAAGAAACCATCTGAGCCCTTGGAGAAGTGCAAATGCTTCAGTGAATGCATAGTTCAAATTCTGAAACTTTCATTTGAAATTTTGCATTCTGGTTTTAAAGAATTTCAGGATTTGCTTTTCAGTCTTTAAAGCTGATGGTTTCTTTGCTAAATCTGCTCTCAGTTTATTTTCCTCAATTAAATAGTTCAGCTTGAGTTGCTTTGACAGAAACTTCTTCTTATTACTATCAAAATGAGTAATCCAGTTTTACAATCAACTTTCTTTTAATGTTTAACAAGGGGTAGCACCCACCTTCATGCGAGGATTTGAAGGATTAACTTCAATGAAGCTTTGAAATATATTTTTTGTTTGCATGTACCAATTTGTAACATTTGCTAAGCACTTGTCGTGCTACTTTAATATAAAAATTTATCACTTTTTTATCAGTCCACAATCAATTCCCTGGCTTTCAACTTAAAGGAGAATAATTGGTTAACATAGCGGATTTTTCCTGCAGGACCGGCCGTTAAATTGCACAAATGAGGATGAACAGAGCAGGAGGTTTGAGACACATAATTTTGCCTGCTTATTTCCACATCTGAAGACCATCAAGATCCTTAACTTTTATGGACCAAGTGAAGTTAAGTGTGTGCTGCCATTGGTAAAATATTTGCTCAAGCATGCCACCGTGCTAGAAAAGTTTGTCATTGCTGCCAGATGGAAAAGGAGTGATGTGTCTCGGGATTATGTTAAAATGGAACAGGAGCTGTTGAGCTTTCCAAGATCCTCTCCGCACGCTTCAGTTATCTTTTCTTATTGATAATCTTTGGCCCCTAGCATTTGTACTGATTGCAACATACTTAACATTTGTTACTTTATAGTTGAAACTAGTTTGTAGCTTATAGACAAGGTTAGGATTGTACTTGTCAGTATCCAAAGGGTTGTTAGTAGTTCTTCATATGTTCCTTGAATCCAAAAGCTCATCACCTTGAGTCGTTTGCTTCTGTTCTTATGCAAAATAATTGACTTTTCAATTGTTTGTGGTTTACTTGACTGGTCTTTTTTTATTTTACGATCATTTTCATTTGGGGCTTTCGGGCTCTTTCATAATTTGCTTCGGATTTTTGAGATACTTGACTTTTCGGGCCGACTAGTTCTGGCATGCTCTAATTTAGTTTGATATGGTCCAAAACTATTGATATAATATAATGATACAGCTTGTTAACCAGTGAAGCATTTATTTGTCCTGTATGTGAACTAAGGATGACTGTAAATCTTAACAAAGTCAATTGTCCTGTTCTTTTCCTTGATATTTCTGGACTGGCCCTATCGTTAGCCTCTGTAAATTGATTTTTGATATCATATTTAAGTTTTCAAAAGAAGAGAAAAATGCATTACAACAACAAAATGAACCATCAAAAGGAAATGGTAACTGAGAACTTGTATACTGTGTCATATTATCTTCAGTAGTCTTTTTTTTCATTATAAAATGATATACTGTGTGTAGAAGTTGGCTGTTATGCATATTTTTACGGCCATGCTCAGTGCTCCCTTTCTGGCATGCGGGCAAAGTTTTAGTCTTGTTGGTACATTTTATTTATGTCCAATGTGCGATATGAGTCCTTTAGTCTTCTGATCTTGGAGACTTGTATGCCACTAAAAATGTAGAGAATTTCTAGTAGTAGAGAAACTATTTCTTTAAAAATAATATTGGACTATTCCTTAATGGAGCGACATGGACAATGACGACTCAAATAGTTAATGAGCAAATGACCTGATAATACTACTTAAAGACTCTCTATTACAAAACATAAGGATATTTTTTTAATTTACAAAACATATCATCAAAATTACAAAGTATACCAGATTTGATTTTAATGGGATACCCACGATTTTAGGCTTTTTTTTAAGGAAAAGAATCTGACTTTAAATGTGGGCTTAATTTTAGGATAGTTACCAATCAACTTCTTTTTCTTTTTAAAACTCTCTCTCTCTCTCTCTCTCTCCTTCTATGATAGACACCATTTCCAGACCTAAAATTCATCTTCTCTCATAGAATAAATTTTCAAACCAATATTACAAAGTATTTTTTTATTACTGACCTGTGTATTAATTGTATATAAAAATTGGTTTGTCTCATTTTGAGATATGTTTGATCACTGTGTGTTTGAAATCTTTATATATTATATAAACTGTAGTTTTCAAAAATGTTGAAAACTAATATGTGTATGGAATCCAATATATATCATTTAGATATATGTGGTACAATGTGTATGAAATGCGAATAAATTCGATATGAGTTAGTCTTAAAAATGTTAAAAACCATATGTGTATGAAATGTGTATGGAATACGGTTTGTATCAATCGAAAAGCTTATTATACATATATCTTTCTCATAATCTATACATACTTTGATCGATTTTATATAATTTATATGTACTTTATCATAATCAAAATATACATACAGTTTTTATACATATTTCATACTTGAAAATTATAACGAATTTATACAGTTATACATATTGCATATAAAAATTTATAGATATTTATTTTCTGGTTTATGAACTTTGTATGGAATCTGGTTTGTATCGATTACAAATTTATTATACATATTTTCTCGAAATTTATACATACGTTGATTATATTTTATACAATCTAAATATACTTTATCATAATCAAAATACAAATACGATTTTTATACATGTTTCATACATAAAAATTATAACGAATTTATACGGTTATACATATTGCATACAAAAATTATACATATATATTTACGGTGTATGAACTTTGTACATAAAAATTACCGATTAGAATGAACTTTTGAGTAAAAGTTGGAGAAAATTAGGGAACAATATCTCTTAATTTTGAATGGGGAGAGAGAAGTGGATGAAATAAAAGAACAAAAGTTGGAGAAAATCAAGAAACAATATCTCTTAATTTTGAATGGAGAGAGAAAAGTGGATAAAATAAGGAAAATAATTTATTTAATGTGTTTTATTTGCTTCTTTTTAATTTACGATTCGTATAGATTTTATGTAATCTATCGATATATTTTAATAAGCGAAAAAATATCGTCGTGTTCTATAAATATACCCTCTTTATATGCACATATATATTTTTTGCCCATAGTTAATCCCCACTCGCTTACGATTGAGGCTTAGTTATTATTATCGCACACGTACAATTTGTCTATTGGGAGAGATAAAGTGGTAAAATGATTAATTAGTCTAGATTGACAGAGTCTCAAATCAGTCATAGGGTTCAGTAAATTTGAGATTCACCACTTATTTCCCCGGTTTGTTAGGGACATATGTGGCCCTTATGCCTTGGGAATTGAAGGTAAACAAAAAACAACTGTAAGTAAGAGAATTAAGCTAGTAAATTTAGTAAAAATGGCATTAAGTTTCTGTACTTTGAGGAAATGTTTCTTTATATGCTTTATTACTTATTTTGTACAACCATCATTGTTGAGCAATATGAACAGTGACTATTCAATCTTCGGTATGAAAATCGGAAGAATCCAATTCGAGCAAGTTTCCAATGCAAAAATTTCTTGGAATTGATCAAACTTTTTCAACCCAAAGTGTTTTACATGGGAATCCCACATGGATAGCGACTATTCAAATAGCCAACCCCATCTTGTAGAGCATGAATGTTTCTGCAAGCTTTCTGCCAGCATAACAACACGGGGGATCGGGGGAGTGTGGCGGCAATTCCATCTTAAGAATTCATATATGAGGCTTTAAAAAGGGAAAATTACAGGAAAGAAATAAAACCGTACAAGGTATCCTGCCCATAGTGCTAAAAGCCACGATAGTAACCAGTCATAGACTATATAAGCAAGTCTCTATCAGGATGCAACAATATGAATAGAAATCACAAAGCATTTAGAGCAACATTTCTTACATGATGATCAGATTAAAAATTTCTGTTACTTAAACATGAAAAACTAATAAAAACTCCTTGGATACTGACAAGTACAATCCAAACCTTGTTTATCAGCGACGGATCAGTTTCAAACAAAATTAACAGTTGTTTAGTATGCTCAATCAATACAAACCAGAGGGAACAAATATTATCGATAAGAATTAAGAAAATACAAATGACGCATGTCTAGAGGATCTTGGAAATCTTAGGAACTCCTGTTCCATTTTAAAATAATCCTGAGGGAAAGCACTCCGTTTTAATCCGGCAGTAATGACGAACTTTTCTAGCAATGTTGCATTCTTGAGCAAATATGCTAGCAACGGTAGTACAAAATCATTTTCACTTAATGGTCCCAAAATGTTAATGAACTTGATGGTCTTCAGATGTAGCAATGAGCAGTTAAAATTATGTGCTTCAAACCTCCTGCTCTGTTCATCCTCGTCTGTGTACCCTAACAGTACGTCCTGCATGAATGAATAAACCAATTATTCTCCTTAGATGGAAGTAGAAAGCCAAGGAGTTGATTATGGATAAAATAAAAAGGTGACACATTTTTAGATTCAAGGAGCATATCAAGTGCTTAATGTTACAAAGTGGTACGTGCAAACAACAAAACAATGTCTCAAAGCTTCATTGAAGATGATCTTTTATGTACTATCCCTTGGTAAATATTTTTTTCCTACAACTACAAAAAAGTTGACTGTAGAACTGGCTTGCTCGTAGAAATAGTTTTTTGATAAAGAAATAGTTTTGACTGTGACCAGAGGCGGATTCAGGATTTAAATTTTATGGGTTCAATCTTAAGATTTTTAGCATTGAACCCATTATATTTTTAAAGTTAGGAGTTCATATATACTATTTATTACAATTTTAATAATTTTTACCCATAAATTTAGGTTCCGCGTTGAAAGTTTGGAGTTGAACCCCTACCTTATAGGCTAGATACGCCTCTGACAGTGACAACATGAAATATATGTCAAGGTAACTCAAGCTGAAGTACTTTCTCGAGGAAACAAAATTGACAACAAAAGCATTCCTCTGAACGTCTTATACAAAAAAAGAATAATAAGCACGCTGCTGCAGCAGATTTAGCAAAGAGAAATCAACTTTCGAGACTAAAAAAACAGATTCTGAAATCCTTGAAAGCAGCATTCAAACGAAACTTCCAGAAGTTGAACTACGCATTATTCCCTGATCACTGGAGCGATTTCTGTGAACACATTGAGAATGGACAACTACTACTGTAAAATGGTGCAGTCCTGATCTAGGATGGGAAATATTAAACATGAATGGAAGTTGCAGACAAGGACAAGGCTGACCAGGTGGGATATTATTATGGCACATGCAGTCCCAGTAGGCTGACTCTTTACTTTTTGTGAATGCTGTCAAGGAAGCTGCCGAACCTTCTTGGCCCTATGAGCCTATTATTGAAGAGATTAAAGAGTTGATTTAAGGTGAAGAAGTCAAGGTGACACATCACACATTGTTACCGAGAAGTCACAATGGTGTGAATGATCTTTAGCTGGATACCATCAAAATTTGGACGCAAAGAAGAACCTTTTAGCTTTAAGTCACTATCAAGAGAAGCTAGCGGGCACTTACGGGTTGAAACGTGGCAGCCCATTTCCTTTAGAATTTGGAAGGAAGCCCAAAGCTTACCTCCAATAATGCAACAATATGAACCTCCTGGTCAGATCATTTTGTGACCTCAAATGTTACTTTTTCATTTTTGTTAGTCTTATGGAAACAACGTACGAAGGAGCAGCTGAGCAGGTCTCCACAAGTTAGAAGCTATTATTCTAAAGCTCATCAAGTACTTAGGCTACAATGTTTCACATTGTAAATAGGAGTCCTCCTCCTACACAGAAACACTCTTTTTGCTTACACATTAAAGGCTTATCACTTGCACTACTGTGAAGGATTGAACCCAGTTCAATGCTTATATTCCATTTAAGCATAAGGCAGTCAAGCGTCGCCTCCCCCCCCCCCCCCCCCACCACCTTGAGGTGGTTTAAACTTAAAAATAGACAAAAAAGGTTCAAGAGTTTTTTCCAAAAAATGTTCATATATATATTGTCTAATTTTCCCACTAATGGTTGTTTGACATTGATAATACAAAGTAACAAAAATAAAAGTCTATAGGACACGTACTCTTGGTTGGTGATTGTCCCAGTCAATAACCAATGTCTCAAGATCCGATGAACTCTGTAGAAAGCTGTAAATTCTAGGGAAGTCCAAGTGTTCTAAGTTTGTGGTAAGTTTTAAGAATTTCCAGCTTGATGGTGGAGACTGCCAGCCTTCCAACGGCAGTATGGACATGGACTTATAAACCAAATAGATAAACCAGAATATGTCAAAACAAGGAAATGCTACATACTTAATAAATGACATACAAATTGTTGAATAATTTGTAAAAACAACTTGGACTATATGTCTCTGTTTTGCCGCATCAAAGTGTTCAAGGTTTGTTTGGAAATCAAAAGATGGACTTTTTAAACACTTCGAAAAACCTATTCACATTCTTCATCATAAAAATAATTTTTAAAAAAAACTATTCACATGACTGAAAAGTATGATCAATGTAAATCAATCTACATTTTGCATGTTGTTCTTTCAATAGCAAGTTCTTCGTTGCAACTTGGTTAGTACTTATCAACTTAGTTAACAGATTATCCTAAGTAGTGGCACTGTTAATGTTATTAAACTGACTATTCAATAGCAAATAAAAAGTCCCAAAAAAAAAAAAAGATAATGAATATTAGATAGTGAAGAGTATGAATAAACCTTGATGCACCACAGACTCAATTCAAGGTTCTCGACATGGGCAACACTCTGAAGAAGTTCCTTCATATAGCTACACTCCTTATCCCAGTTGCGTTCCCCATCCTCAGAATCAAAATCTGAACCCAGGATTGCAGTGACAAGTGAATGCACATTTCTCTCTGTTGCATGCGTAACTCACCATACAAACTCAAAACTTGCAAATTTTGAACATAGGGGCCTACTATTTCGAACCAAGAACCAAAAGCCATGATTCTGAATGAAAGTCGTATTTTATAATCAATTTTCTTAGCTTCGCAGAGCTGATTTCCAAACGCCAATTGCTCTGCCGACTACCCCAAACATTATCTAATTTCAAGCACTCCAAATTAGGGCAACATAGAAAAGATGTGAAGTAGAATTGAGTTCGGAAAATCACTAAGTCTTTCTTCTCTACCCATCATTTTCCTTTGCATTTCTATGGATAAGGAGGGGGGTTTTGTGGTATTAAGGGGTTAATTGGGCTGGAAGTTGTTGTTAGCCTCATCTATTTGGGGAAAACAAGCTTAAACAGCAATTTGGGAGATTTATAGGAATGGACTTCATACTGCTTGGTCTTTAATCTTTAGACCACTTCAATCAAGTTTAGCTAATATAGTGGAATAATAAACTGACGGTGACAAAAAAAAGTCTACTAATTAGAATTGGTGCCAAGGTCAAACTTGTCTTAAAAATGTGATTAAGTTAAATGGGGACTGAATTATATTTTTTAAAACTTATAATCTTTTACAAAATACACAAAAGCTCACACACATTATACAAAATGTCTTCCAACCCACTCCCCACCACCCCAACTTCATTTTATTTAAAAAAAAAAAAAAAAAAAAAAAAAAAAAGAAGCGCTCCACAGGCGGCAAAGCAAAAAACCGGCGACCACTGCCTTCATCTCGAATTAGCCATCTTCAAAATCAGTGTTCTTCCTCGTCGCTACTGTTGCTCGTCTCTCTCTCTCTCTCTCTCTCTCTCCATTGCTGTTGCTTCTCTATTCCTCGTCGCTGCTTCTCGAATTGGTAAAGTTTTTCTTTCACTTGGTTCAAAAGTTAGGGTTTTGAAATCAAGGTGTGAAAATGATGATTTTGATTAGAGAAGATGAAGAACAACGTGGATTTGTCTTCTAATGTTGTTTGTTTTATTGTAGTTTGGGGTATTTTGCCGCACTTGTTGGGGTTGTGAGCTTTGAAATAGAGGTGGTGTGAAATTATGGTTTTTAGTGCTATTTTTGTTCTTGTTCTCCTTATTGTTTCGAAAAAAAAAGGCTTACAATTTTGTTGATGTTTTCCAACAAATCGAGGTTACTGCGTTGCAAAGAAATTCGCACTTGTTTTGACGGGTTAAACATTTGCCGAGGTCGCATGGTTAAAAACCCTATTTGGTGTATTTTGTTACGTTGTGAATAGATTTGTGATGGTTGTGTGTTTGAAGCGAAATATAGATGTTTTGTAGTTAAATTTAGATATTTTTGCTATTGTTGTTCTTCATCATGGTATGGTTTAGAAAAGTTTTGATTTTATCCAACAAATTGTTGGATAAAATCAAAACAATTGTTGAGGTTTTTGCAAGAATCGCTTGATTGAAAGATATTAACAAACATTTGTAAAAAATCAAAAACGTAAATAAGAAACATGCTGCTATCGTTTATTTATGAACAAATTTTTAAGATTCTGCTGCAACAAGTAATAAGTTGTTGCAACAACTTCATATTTTGTTGCAACATATTGTTAATCTATTGTAACAACTGATTACTTGTTGCAACACATTCCTTTTGCCTTTTTAAATGTTGCACTAATCAATTAAAACTGTTTTTCTATCTCCCGTGTGTAGATAAAATGGCTCCAGCGTAAAAGAAAAGGAGAAACCAACCGAGGGAGAAAGTAAAAGAGCCAAGGTGCAAACACCATTACAACTCAGGATCGGCTATTTGTCAATCAACAAATTAGAGGAAAGAGTTAGTGAACTCAGGGCTTCAAAAAGAGGAAACCCACAAAACCTTTGTTGGACACTAATAACAGTGCCGATAAAAATGAACAAAGTGAAGACAACAAGAAGATAAAGATAAGACGAAGTAGACAAAGATGAAGAAACCAGAAAAAGTAAAAAGATAATGAAATCTCGCCAAGGAGAGCGAAGAAAACGATGGAAGGAGACGAAGGTTACGCATGGACGGATGAGGTGAATAAGATGCAAACCGAAAAGGTACGAAGGTTAATCTACAAGATCGACTCGGCCGAGTTAAGAAAAAAAAAGAAAACATAAATGTGACGCCAATCTTGTTAAGTCTTCTATTATTGCGACAAATCCAAATGTATCCTCCATCACGAGGTCGTCAAATAGTTTCAAAGATTGAAAAAGCACGGCGCGACGACGCTACCAATGGAAATAATGATTCGGTCCGGTGATTTTGTGGCCGGGCCTGCTACGGGCAAGGGCTTTGTCAATTTTTTTAGGGCATTCTTCAGTTAGTGGTTGGAGAATTTCTTTAGTATTAGCCGCTTTGGGCTCTATTTAGATTTGCCTCAAGACACCAAAGCCGATTTCAAATGACAACGGTGTCCGAGCTTTTGAAGCCGTAGAATTTGTGACAGAAAGGACGAGGTTTGGATCAATCATCGCGGTGACGCCATTTGTTTTGGCAATGGGCTTAGCTTGATTATAGTTACCCTGGATTTAGATGTCATCCTTGCGAGCCTCTTCCTATCACGTTGTAAACTGTTACCTTTATTGTACCAAGGCAAACAAGAAAGCAAATGGTTTTAAAGCTAAGAATGATGTCTCTTTGGTAGACTTAGTGCGAAAAGCTACATTCAAGAAATTGCTGGGAAGATTCGAAGTCCAAAACTTTCTCAAAAAAGCACAAGGAGGCACCGTGCTTAGTTTGGTCTCAGAGCAAAGACGTTGTTTTTCGGGCAAAGAGACGAAAACAACAACATACCGCTTGGATTGATTAAACTTGCCGAGGACTATGATGCCTTCAACAACTATGTATTGGGTTTTAAAGTTTTAGTCAATCAAGGAATATTTGATTTAAAAGAACTAAATAACTTAATATACCTAACCTATATGGCTTCCCTCGGGCTTTTCAAAGGTAAACTTTCTTTAATGTTTTATCTTTTTGTTGTTGTTGTGTTGTTGTTGTTGTTGTTGTTGTATTTCAATCACTATTTTGATTTTTGATGGCATCTTTTTTTCTAGTCAGTTATTGGTAGTCATTCCTCACCTTAGGCATCAAGTCAAGGAATACTCCGAAGAAGTTACCTATCCAAGAATTCTTTAAATGGCTCATCGCGTTAACAATACAATCGAGTGTCGACTTTTTCAACCCCTAAGGAAGTCAGAAAGTTAGCTTTTAAGACATTCATATAAAATAAACTTAACTTCGTAAGCTTAAATAATTTACAATAGATAACTAGTTGTCACAACAACTTTTTGTAATCTACCGCAACAAAACACGCATCTATTGCAACAAGTTATGAATCATTTTCTGACAATGTCTAACAGATGATTAACCTGTTGCAACAAGTTACCCAACATATGAATCTGTTATAACATGCAACTAGTTTTTTACAACAGATGAGTAACCTGCTGCAATAAGTTAACCATCTGTTGGAAAAAGTCCAACAGATGATAAACCTGCTGCAACAAGTTATCAATCTGTTGGACAATGTCCAACAAATACCACAAATGTACGTTGCAACAGATCACTTTATTTGCTAACTGAAGCAACTTCTCCAAATCACATAAGAAATTTACAACAAGTATTAATAATCATGTGAGACAATATCCAACAGTATGAGTAACCCGTCACATAACAGCGTTACCCATCCGTCGGAAAATGTCCAATGTACGAGATACTCCGCCGCAACAAGTTACCTATCCGTCGACAATGTCCACCGTATGTGTGTAACCTTTTACAACAACCTAATAAATTGTTTTAAATAGGTTTTGCTTTTCTGCCGCATTTAGCATCATCATGATATATCTACTTTCTTGTCAGAAGTCAGAACCCATGGCTTGTCCCAACAATAAGAGAGAGATGCCATGTCTTGTCACCTTTGTGCCCACAACTGTACCCATTGATTAACGGGTTCAAAGCGAATCGGGCCGAGTGATTACCATCACTAATAAAGGGTACGTTAATAACCCGAAATCCAAATCGAAATTCAAACTTTTTGAACATTTGGTTTGGATATTTGGATTATGGATTGGACTTCGGATTTTATTTTTACAATTTATGAATTTTGAATTGGCTATGGATTTAATACTATGAATTTTTGGATATCCGAAAATCTAAAATTTTTATACCTTATAGGTAGCCCTACCTATATCATATGTGGCCAATACTAATAAGTCTAATTCTAAAGGTCCAATAAATTAGTACCTAAGACCCTATCCATTAAAATATTAAGTCCAATTTGGATAACAATCTTATGATATCTTGCATTGCCTAGAACGTTTTATGCAGCAGGTGCCAGGAGATCGAACTAGCCAAGTTATTCAAGAAAATTGTTTTCTTTCCCTTGTTCTTACTATTATAGAGCAATTAAGATTCAGATTTTCCTTTGTGGAACTCACACAGTTACATATGAATTTCGTTCCTAATAAGCTTGCTTTAAGGCTCAAGAGTCAAATTCGAAAATCCGACATATTCAAACCGTTTAATCCGAAACCGAACTTAAAAAGTCCAGTCCAATCCGAACTTATTTGTATTGGATTTGGATCCTAATTTCTTCAATCTCAAAATTGAAAATTCAAATCGAAAATTTCATATCCAATCCGATGGCCCAAATGCCCACCCCTAATCACTAGGGTTGATGATGTTGTTTCTGGTGGTGGTGGTCTTGTTGTTGAAAGATATGTTGTTGTTGATCTTTGCGATGTTGCCGGTTATCTTGTTATTAGTGGTATTGTTCAACCTGTTGATGCTGTTGGTGGTGGTAGTGTTGGTGCTGGTGCCCCGGTAAGTATTACTAGGGAAAAATTAAGAGATGATGATACTGATATCGTGCGATTTACTTGATTCTTCGGATTTAGGGTTTTTCCGGATTTGGTGGTAATTTTTTGAGGCGGTGGATTGAGTGGTAGAAGATTTGCTGATGTTGGTGCCGGACATCTAAGGTGCCTCTCACGTGCGAGTGCACCACTTGCGAAAAGGACAAAATGGATAATTTGATTAGAAAGGTGGATGAATCCATTCTTGAGCCTACAAACACTTCTACGCTCGAGGTTGATATCTAACAGGCATCAATCCATCAAAGAACCTTCCTCACCTTATACTCTCTGTTCATGTTTGGAGGAGGGGCAAAGCAATTGCCAAGGCACTTCGCATCGCTAGATCAAGGAAACCGTTGCTACTCCCAGTAAGTCAATTGAGACTCCTCTTCTTAATGTTGGGCCAAAAGTGCTAAAGAAGGTGGACATTTTTAAGGTACATGCCCAAAGAAAGAAAAAGGTTGAGACTGCAAATAAAGCCAAAAAGAGTGGGAAAGCCATGTACTCAATGCATGAATTTGGGGCCCCGGACTTAAAGGCTTTGACAAGCATGGAAATTTGGTGGGAGGATTGGGTAAGTTTCAACACTTATATATATCTATCTAATTCAGTATGTTGTTGCAACAAGTAGATAATCTGTTGCAACAAGTTAACTAGTTGTTGCAACAGGTCCTTTATTTTGTTAAATCTGTTGCAGCAAGTTAACTGGCTGTCGCAACAAGTAGATAATCTGTTGCAACAAGTTAACTAGTTGTTGCAACAGGTCCTTTATTTTGTTGAATCTGTTGCAACAAGTTACTTATTTTTTACAACAAGTAACTAACTGTTTTACTACTTTTACTTTAGTATGTAGATGAAGTCCTCGTTTAATACGATGAGGCAAATCAATTTCCCCGAGTACTATGATTCCACCGACATAATCCCGGACCTCAACTTTTACAATAACATTCTCAAGCAGATACGTGGAATTGACAAATGAGATTACAAGCCCAATGTCGTTTACGAAGGTTAGACTTGTCGAATTCAAGCGAGATGATAAAGTGGTCGATTATTGTAGAGGTGTTAGACCTACCCGGGTGGTCGCTCGTGGCTTTGCAAAGAGGGTTTTAACATGATGAATATTGAGGTCACATATTTTGTCACTCTTGTTCATGATTGAAGAGGAGTGGTAAATGTGTATACCGCAACATTCCCGTCTACGCATGATGCTTTTTTTGTTTCATGCAAATGTAATGGAATTCATGCCCAAGTCACTGAAACAGAGTGGGATGTTCGCACACTTGCCTGCAAAGTTACTCAATGAACCGTGGGAATTCAATAAGAGCAAGAATCTCCCCCGCAATGTCACTAGTAAAGCATGTGGTTTGTGGTCACTTGCTTTTATGGAGGCTTTGCTTACCGGCACAATTGTGACAAAACCCGAAAGTCTAATCAGCGACAACTCTCGTGGGGAGGATGGGGAGATGGGCATTAGGTGTCATTGAAAAGGTGTTGGAGCCCTAAGATGGGCCGATAAACAATTTAATAATTTTGCGTTTTTTTGAGCCCAAATGTGGCCTGTTGAACAATTTAAGTATATATTAGGTGTTTTTTTTATGACATTATGTAATTTAAGTATATATTAGGTGTTTTTTGATGACATTATGTAATTTAAGTATATATTAGGTGTCCAGTACCTTTCTAAGACATTTTGTTAAACATTTTGATAATCTGTTACAACAGTTGCATCAGTTGTTGCAACATATGGGTCAGTTGTTTTGACAAATCTAACAGTTGTTGATGAAATTGCAACAAGTTGATAATCTGTTGCAACAAGTTTCTGATTTGTTGCAACATATGGTCAGTTGTTGCGACAAATCTAACAGTTGTTGAAGAAGTTGCAACAAATAAGTTGCAACAAGTTGATAATTTGTTGCAACAAGTTTCGATCCGTCGCAACATACGGGTCGCTTGTCGCGACAAATCTAATACCGTCAAGAAGTTGCAACAAGTTGATAATCCGTCGCAACAAGTTTCGAATATGTTGCGTCATATGAGTTAGCGTTGCAACAAATCTAGCAGCTTGTTGAAGAAGTTAGAACAATCGACACATCCGTAACAAGGCAACAAGTTTATAATCCGTTGCAAAAGGTTAGTTGTTGCAACAAGTTGATAATTTGTTGCAACAAGTACGCTTATTGATCTGTTGCAAAAGATGAGTAACCTATTTGAAAAAGTTACATATAGTAAACAATAAATATCATTGGTTTTCTTTGTTTACATCTCAATATGGGTGAATGAAGTAGTTCTCATCAAATTACTCCAACGATCGCTCGATTTGGGAAGAATACGCTTAGTTGATCATATGTCCTGACTCAGAATACCATCAAATTGGTTAGGTACATATAGTAAACAATAAATATCATTGGTTTTCTTTGTTTACATCTCAATATGGGTGAATGAAGTAGTTCTCATCAAATTACTCCAACGATCGCTCGATTTGGGAAGAATACACTTAGTTGATCATATGTCCCGACTCAGAATACCACCAAATTGGTTAGGTACATATAGTAAATAATAAATATCATTGGTTTTCTTTGTTTACGTCACAATATGGGTGAATGAAGTAGTTCTCATTAAATTACTCCAACGATCGCTCGATTTGGGAAGTATACGCTCAGAATTACCCATCTAATCAACAGTCTAATCCATTAAGGATGTTACTAGATAAATATATTGATCATTAAATATCATTGAATCTCTTTGTTTAACACTACATATCATTGATTCCCTCTGTTGATCACTAAATATATGTGGCTCATATCCTAGTTGTTGCAAAGAACGCATGATCGTCGCAAGAATCGCGTGATCCGTCGTGCACCGCGTACGTAAAGCCAAGAATCGCGTAACTGTTGTAGCAATTGCATAACCCGGTGCAGCAATTGCATAACCGTTGTAAAGAATTGCATAATCCGTCAACTGAAAAATTGCATAATCGTTGTAACAAGTAACATAGGCCGTTGAACAAGTCATATGACTTGTTGATAAAACACAACAAGTTAAGAAGTTTCTGCAACAACTCATTCCATTTGTTGTAAAAACTCAAAACACCAAATAACTTACTGTAACAAGTCATGTCACTTGTTGGAAAACCAAGTTAAGTTAGTTACTGCAACAAGTCCGATTACTGGTTGGGAAAATCCCAACAAGTCCGATTACTGGTTGGGAAAATCCCAACAAGTTACACAAACGCTGTCGTTAATGCACTTTTTACTTGGTGGAAACTGCTCGTAAATTGCAAAACCACAAAACATATATTGGTGATTTGAGCAAGATCAACATATCATTTAAATCAAGTTCACTAACAGAAACAATAGAATTTTCCATTATAAGAAAGAATAACATAAAAATGTCATAAAATCCAATTTTACAAATGCCAACAATAGTAATTATTCTTACAAGACATTGCAAGATTAACAACTATGGAACAATTCGGTTTGGGCATGTAGTTTTTTTATGGCCAGCTGTTTTGCATATGGAGCATTTGTTTTTCTTCGTTGCAAATGATTCCCCGATTCCACGCCTCCTCTTTGTCCGTCTTCTTCCGGCTTGCTCGGATCAACACGGAGGAGGTATTTCTCTCTCTAAAACCTCCATATGAACTTTCCAAGATTCTTCGAAGGCACGGGATTCATTTCACATAGTATGCAATTATGTAATTCTCCACCCTATAATATGGAGATGAGTAGTCATAAATCCGCCTTCCAAATTCTTCACCATACAGACTCGAAGCACCGCCATAGTACGTGGGCAAGGTATTTTGTCAGTCGAAAACTCTACAACTACAAGATCTTCTTTGCAAGCATCGACCGTTGTACCGAATCGTGGCCAATGACGCTGAACTTGTAATTGGCAATGTGATGGGCCAATAACTTATTACCCAAGTTGACAAATTTTGATATATATATTTTTTTTTCCATTAAGGGAACAAAGATGGTTGGTGAGTCGATGAACTCCATATGCCTCTCATGAAATTTATCAAGAACCTCCTATTATGGAATCAAATAGAGCAGTAATGGGAAATTCTCTTTCAACATTGAACATTGAGTTCACCGACTCAGGCCGTTTGTCATCATAAAATTATACCGACAAAACAAACATATTAGTGTTGGAGCAATTGGCTCAAATTTGTTGAAAAATCACAACAAGTACAATATCCGTTGCAATAAGTTACCTATTAGTCATAAAGATATGTTACTTGTTGGAAACGAAATGTGCAAATACCTATTTTCGGGGCGAGTAATGCCCCGCTTCATCTATGGAATCCAAAGCACGTTCAAGATGTTCGGCGCCCCAGAACCAAATATCCGATTTGAATGAAATGATCGAAGACACCAATATTGTACGCTTTTGTGCTTTATAAAATCGAGATACGACCGCCCCATATGAAAGGTGGTTCTCGCATTTTCCTCTAGGTGCCTCATGCAAAAACCATAATGACATGTAGGGAAGACAATTGAAACCGCCTTTTGATACTTGGATGTCTATCGAAATTATGCACAACTCGGGGTGTCCTCTATATAGTTTCTCATTTGTTCAAAAAAATATTTGTACGAAGCATCACACTCCTTGTCCACTACACAAAATACCACTGAAAAAAATGATTCTCCGCATCTTGTGCGACTAGCGACAACAACACTCATTCGTACTTGCTCTCAAGAATGTCCCATCGACAGCTATGACTTTTTTCATTTGCACAAAACCAAGCATCCAAGCCTTATAGGCTACAAAAAGTACTTGAACTTCCCATTTTCATTCACCTTCAATGCTGTCTTACTTTCTGAATTTGTAGAACGAAGCATATAACGGTACGCATCAAGCACCGCATACCCGTGCTTATGTTTCCCCTTGTCAAAGCCTTTGCAATCTCCATGCCCTTTCCGTACCTTCCAATAACTTACCTTACAACCCAAATCTGTATGGATTGATTGACTCATATCTTTTGTAGATGGGCCTTTACCGTAAGGAAACTTATCTTTGAAGTATTCACCAATGACTTTGCCTTTAGCGTGTGGATTATGGCTCGTAATATGCTCAGACCCACATGTATGATGCTTTATGTAGGTTCTGATACAAAATCTCGTAACTTAAAAGCTTCACATACCCTCGCCCACCACTTGCACTCCGATGTACACATCTGAAGCAATACACAGTACGCGAATTAATCACCTTCTTAAGTCTAAAATCCTTCTTTAAGCAAGCAAGTTTCAACGAAGTTGCTAGTTTTTCCTTGTTCTTGAATGACATTCCCTTATAAAAACTAGTTTCATCATCTTGCACATGGCTGGACTGTGTTGATTATGTCGTGCCTGGTGTATTGCTCGCAACTTCGGCATACGAATCGGGTCAGCCCCACTTCCATTATCTGGTATATCCATATCCACCCCATCCAATTCATTATTTAACACATCTTTTTGGTCTTGAGATAAATTGTGGTTCTCTACCGGGCTTCCAACAATGTATACCCTTAAAATGGGCCAAGCTACATCATTCAAATAAGCACGCAAATGAACTTGATCAGTTATCTTAAATGGCAAGACCCTCTGATTTTCAAAAGAGCTGTGCATGTAAGTGATGGCAAGATCTTTTGGTTCACAAGTTAATTCACAATAGGTGATGATTAAGTTCACAAAATCATCAACACACAACATCTCTTTGGACAGTCATCGCTATCGTCTCTAACGTGTCACTACCCTTCCATCGTCAAATATATCGATTGTTCTTCTAGATCCATTCACCATGCAATCAACCCCTATTGTTATTGAGTCCCCCATTAGTGGTGTTCGAGGTACCTGAAGATATTTTGTTTAACAAAAAATTGGTCATGAGAGTACATAGCAAACTATAACAAAATGAAACAGCTGCAGTAGTTGTTCCAACAGATTATTGACTTGTTGGAACAAGTGGACTACTTGTTGCAACAAGTCACTAATCTGTTGGAGTCAGCTTCAATTTTTTTGGGGTACTATTTCAGACTGTTGAAGATGTCCAACAGATTAGTGAGTTGTTGCAACAAGTGTATTACCTGTTGCAACAAGTAGTCCACTTGTTTAAAGAAATCAATAACTGTTAGAAGCGACTTCGCTGGTTTGTTTCTGCATAAAACCGAAGCCGACTCCAACATATCATTGAGTTGTTGCAACAAGTGTAATACATTTGCAACAACTCACTCGTTGTGTTATTTATACAACAATTACAACAACTACATAATCTGTTGTAGAAGTTGCAACAACCACATTATCTGTTGCAACAACTACAATAGCTAATGTAAGTTGTTGGAAAATCAGTACATTTATACCCATATGAAAAATTGAAATAAAACAACATTGTTTTACTTACCAAATGAGCGGAGAACACTTATGAAGTAATTCCCAATGCTACACGAACAAAATTTAGTCAAATAATTGCAAAATCGGGTGGTCTCATTTTTTTCTTTCTTGAGCAACGATGGCGGACGAAGAAGAAGAAGAAGGAAGAAGAACAATGGAATGAGAGGAAAACACTTACGAAGTAATTCCCAGTGCTACACGAACGAAATCCAGTCAAAAAATTGCAAAAACGGGTGGTCTTGTTTTTTTCTTTCTAGAGCAACAATGGCGGACGAAGAAGAAGAAAGCAATTGGACGACGAAGAAGAAGAAGAAACGACGACGAAGAAGAAGAAACGAGAATAAGGAGAAGCAGCAAGAAGAAGAAGAAACGAAGTAAAAAAGAAGAGCCAAAAATGGTGGAAACGGCACAGGCAAATAGAAAAATTGGCACGTTTTTTTTGGCTCTGTAGGGTTTATATGGGTTGGGTCAAAGTGTTAAAAACAAAACTTGGGGGCAAAGTGTAAAAAAATAAAGCTTGGAGTCAAAGTGTTAAAAATATAACTTTGGGGCAAGTCAAAACTCCCTAATCACTATTCCAAAGTTTATCACCCCTACTCAATTAAAAAAACTAGAGTTACCCTAATTCAATTTTCAAACCTTTTTGTCAGCTTTAATTAAAAGCACCAACTCACTTTTCCTCCCTATTTTAAAAAGGGGAGAATTACGTCATTTAAGCCTTTTAATTGTTTTTTAATAATATTTTTAAACTATTACTAATAATAGCTTACAAAATATAGCAATTTCTTGATTTTAGACTTTAAAAATATGATAATCATTTACAATAATTATTCTAAAGAGGGATAACAGACGAGGATTTCATTGTAATTTGTTATCTCTCAATAATCGAATTTTTTTACACAATATGTTAAGTTTACAAAGTTATTAACCTAGATAACATAACATACGAGAATTTCATAGAAATTTATTATTGGCTCAATACTTTTGAATTTTTTAAGTTTCTCAATCTTTTTGACCTTTCTCCTATTTCTTCCACATTTTTATTTTCATCATCTTAAGGAGCCGTTTGGAGATGGTTTGAAACCATGTTTAGACATGTAATTTGGAAATCTTAAGTTGTATTTTCTATTATAGACATAAAAACCCCATAAGTTGTGAAAACTATCAAAATATTTCTAATTCTTATACAATGTTACCAAATGAGTAAGTCATATTTCATAACGAAATTAATACGCGCTATTGGAAGGACTTTCTAAAAAATATAACGTCAATTGATCAAACTTTAGTTCAATAAAAATGAAAATTTAGCATGAATAGTAATGTAAATACTCTTTAATATAATCCTCCCACATAATAGACATAAACAAAGATTGATGGAAGTTACTGAGGTTGGTAAATGGTTGGTGGGAGTAATTGTTAAAAATATTTTACCAACTTATGGGTCTTTTTTTATAAAATATAAACTAGGGTCAAGTTTTATATTTAAATTTTTTGAAACCATGGTTTGAAACCCCAAATCATGCCTTTTTTGGATGATTTGGGTTTCATCCATGGTTTCAAAACCATGTCCAAACGTTACTTAAAAATGTCCAAAAGGTCAATTCAAACTGCCTTTCATAATTCTTCACCACTAAATACTTTAACACCAATTTTTGTGTGCTTTACTTCTCAAAACAAACCGTACGTCCAAAAACGCCTACTTAATTTAAATGTCCAAAAGGTCAATTGACCAACTTTTAGCCTTCCCTCATAATTCTTCATCTACTAAATACTTTAACACCTATTTTTGTGTTCTTCTTACTTTCAAAACTTCTCCAAACAGGCCATATGCAAAGAAGTTAGGTGCCCACTAAACTCTGAAAATTTACTTACCCATGAAATTTTCATTACTTATTCTCTCCTATGTAACGTATATTTTGCCTTCAGATAAGTTCCGTGAAATTGTGAGTTTTCATGATCCTGTTCAACTCCAATGGTGAACTCAATTCGATATGTGAGAGTACTATTGCTGATAATTCATAATTTTATTGAAATTGATGGAGATTAGTAAACACTATTTTGCTGATCTTATTGCTAAGATCGGATTTTGCCGATCAATGCAAATTCAAGCACAACCGACCATGGATAAAGAAATATTAGCGCCAAAAAAAAATTTGGTTAATTTTTTAAAATTAATTAACATTTGGATTGTGATTTAGCTTCTTTCTGTTAGTTCTATTTCATTATGTTAAAAATTAAGAAATGAGATAGAATTTGTGGATCTTGTATATTCAAGATGAAATTTTAGGTCACTTGAAGAATTAAAAAGTTTCTAGGAATAGTTCATCTTTAAAAATCAAAATATATATGTCACAGGATTTATTGCAAGCAATATATCTACTTTTTCTTAGATAAATTAAATATTATACTTAATTAGTGGTGTTCTACTCCTGCTTTATGATTGTATTAAGTGTGAGTTTGATTTGTCAGGATCAATTTGTAAATTATGATACTAATATAGTTTTAACTATGAATTTAGTGAATTTAATTTTGTGATAAATGATTATAGGATTTGAAACTACCCAATAATGCTCTTCACGAAGCCAAGAGCAAAATTATGAGCAGGAACCGATAATTGGTTATGAAGAATCATAATCGAACTTTTTATTTTTATTTTTAATGTTACCCTTTGAAGATAATAAAAAAATTATATAAACTTCTATCTTCTCAATATACGAGAAAATATAATTTAAATGATTTTATTTGTATGTTAATTAGTAGTTATAAAATGAGATTTATGTAATTTTATTAATTCTTTAATTTTTGGTAATGTCATTTGGAATCTTTTTTTAAACCCAAATATATAAAATAGTGTATTCATATGTCGTTATGAGTTTTTTTTTTTTTTTTTTAATAATTTTCATAAAATAAAAAAAGGAACAATACCTAATTTCATTATATAGATTACATCATTTGATAGATACACTAATATTTTTATAATCGCGCGAATCACAAACATATTCACTAGTTTCGAATAATGCATGGACTAATTTGACGTTTTTTTCCCCTTTATCTATTGTCCTATCCATTAATTGTTGTTGAAGAAAAGTATGACCTACAAATTTTCTGGGTCGTCTGAACATGAGAGTTTGCAAGTATATAACATTGAATGCTTTTGTTATCTTCTCAGTATTCCATGGCTCATCCTACTCTTTCCTCGACAGTGTAATTTTCTAATACTTACTAACCTTTTTGTTATTCAAGGTACATCAATAGTCAACCCCTTTTATCCACAGGCATAATCATAGACTCTTCAGTTTACTGTAGATGGTGCACTATATAAGTCTCCTAATTTTTCAGGTTACAAAATTATTGGTCAATTTGTATTTTCGCTTTATTGAGAAAACATTTCTGAGGCTTTAAGAAGGAAAATTACAGGCAGAGGAAGAAAACCATACAAAGTGTTGCTAAAACCACTTACAACAGACAGATAATACAAAAAGGATGATAGAAGTGTGATTCAAAATGCTTCTTTGGACAAGGGCTGTCTGACCATTGTTTCAAAGAGTTCTTTGATATGCATCATCTTGTTCTGAAGTAGGGTACCACTAGAGCGGTCTTCTGGAGCAAGCCACATCTGATCATTAGTATATTAATAATAAAAAACAAGGACAAGGAAGTACAATCAATCACTTAATGACTAAGGAAAGTCCATTTTCTTTTTTGATAATTGAGAAATCGACTAGGGCCAGTGGCACAGAGCTCGAAACTCGGTGGATAATGACCATTGCCCCTCTACCCTTCTCCGCTTAAGGAAAGTCAATATTAACCGATGCATTTCATTTCACCGGCAAAATGCAATACACAACAAGGCAGAGCAAGAAAAACATGGACAGATTCGCGAAGGAGAAGAGGAACTGAAATTCATATAAATAAGTACATAACCAATCCTTAACCTAGGTATATTGCCATGAATCAAATATTCATTTTGTCTCAAACTTGGATCTTCAGCTTTCTTCTTTGTTCCATCCCAAAACAATGTGCATATATGTTTACACAAACATTATGTTCTAATTCTTATATACCTTTCTATATAATGGAATCAGCCTCATCTAGGAGCTACCAAAAGTAAGGAAGATGTCAATCATGTTTATGGATTTTATAACCCTTACTAGTTGGTAACTGGTTGGAGTTTCTCTATTAGCATTATTTGGTTGGAGATAAAACTCTATCGGAGAAAAAAGGCATTGTGGAGTTTTAAACTACACTTCATTCTCCCAACTTTTAATGTACAACTAAACCTTGACACAGTGATTAAGGAATTAATACGACTTATAAATTATATGTATTTTGGAAAAAAACATCAAAATAATACTCCCTCTGTCCCAATTTATATGACACACTTTCCTTTTTACTCAGTCCCAAAAAGGATGAAACATTTACTTATTTGATAACAATTTAACTTTAACTTTACCTTTTACGCTTAACGAGAGGTTTACACTGCTCAGTTTTAAAGGGTAGAAGGGTTTAGTTGGCAAACCCGTATGTCCGAACAGCGGGATGACAAAAATGGACAAGTACAAGGGCCTCCCAGACAATTCCGCCAATAAATAACTTAGACAGACCCAAAGAGGCCATACCTGTTTGAAAATAGTGCTTACTTTCAAGTCCAAGCAGAGGTAACTTCTGAACCTTTTTTTGCTCTGAATAATTCGGAACAGTGGTATTTTGTTTCTGAACCTTTTTTCTGCAACAGTGGTTCTAGCTCCGTCCCTGTCTGCCTCCAAGTCTTTGTTTCGAAAAGAAATAAAGTGGGAGAGAGCAACTATTCTACTTGTGCGAAAAGGTCGCGGAAGAATTTAAGAATGTTAAAGTTTCTTTTCCACCAATTAAAATAACATATGCGAAAGAAACAAGTGCTTGGACAAGCAACGAATCTTGAAGCACAGTTCACGCGAAATGATTTTCAAACTTATATTTTCATAATATAAAAGCATGATCAGGATTCAGCAATATGAACTGAAATCACAAAAAATTTAGAACAAGTTTTCTTAGATGATGATTAGAGAATGAAGACATTGTTACTTGGACATGAGGAACTACTAATAACTACTTGGGTACTGACAAGTATAGTCCAAGCCTTGTCTATCTGTCTATCAGCTCAAACCAGCTTCAAAAATAAAGTAACAGATGTTAAGTACGTCGCGATTAATACAAATAATAGGGGCCAAAGGTTATCAAAAAGAAAAGATAACTGAAGCGTGCGGAGAGGATCTTGGAAAACTTAGGAGCTCCTGTGCCATTTCAACATAATCCGGAGATGCATCACTCTCATAATCCGTCTTTTCGAATGCGGCAACAATGACAAACTTTTCTAGCACAGTTGCATGCTTGAGCAAATATTTCACCAATGGCAGCACAGATCCATAAAAGTTAATGATCTTAACGGTCTTCAGATGTGGAAACGAGCAGTTAAAATTATGTGTCTCAAACCTCCTGGTCTGTTCATCCTCATTTGTGTACCTTGACAACAGGTCCTGAGGAAAGAATCTGCTATATTAACCGGCTATTCTCCTTAGATGGAAGTAGGAAGCCAAGGAATTGATTGTGGATAAAATAAAAAGGCGATGAAATTTTAAATTCAAGGATAATCTCAAGTCCTTAGCAAATGTCACAATGTGGTACATGCAAACCAAAAAAAAAAAAAAAAAAAAAAAGTTTCAAAGTATCTGATCATTTATCCCCTCATGAAGGTGAGTACGATCCCTTGTTAAACATCTTTTTCCAACAACTACAAAAAAGTTTACTCATAGAATCAATTTTGATAGTGGCCAACATGAAATTCCTGTCAAAGCAATGCAAGCTGAACTATTTTATGAAGGAAAATAGATTGAGAGAACTAAAAAGTTCTTCTGAATGTCTTACAACAAAAAGGAATAATAAGCACAGAGCGGAAGCAGATTTAACAAAGAGAAATAATCAACTTTTGAGACTAGAAAAGCAGAATTTGAACAAAAAATACGGCTGAAGTGTTTGTACTCTCCTATGGGCTTAAATGGTTTCTTGAACATGGTATCAGCAACATTTTGGAGGAAGCTGACTCTTTACTTATTGTGAATGTTGTCAAACGAGTTACAAAACCTTCTTGGTAATATGACACTATTATTGAAAAGATAAAAGAATTGATTCATAAGTCGAGGTGACACACTGTTACGGAGAAGCCAATGGTTTGGGTGATTCTTTAGCTAGATACAGTCATCTATGGATACAGAGAATAACATTTTCAGCATTAACTCAGTAACAAGAGAAGCTATAGCGAAATTAAGCCTTGACAAGTGGAAGCTCCCTTCCTTTTGACTTCGAAAGGAAACCCAAAGTTTATCTCCAATAATGCAATAAGAACTTCCCGGTTTGATCCTTCTTTCCGCTCACATGGTTTTTCTCTTTTTTAGTTCTTATGAAACAATGTACACGGGAGCAGATTCCACAAGTTAGAAGATATTGTTGTGAAGCTCATTAAGTACTTATGCTAGTTTTGTTTCAAATTGCAAATGGGAGTCCTCCAATACAGAAACCCGCTTTTTGCTTATGCATTAGAGGCTTATTTCGTACACTTTTGTCAAATACTGAACCAGTTCAAGTCTTACACATTTAGAGGCTTACCTCCTTAATCTCTCTATACTTGAGGACTAAACCAGTTCAAGTCTTACCATTTTTGAAAAGGTAAGGCAGTCAAGTCCCCCTCATTGTAACATTTCACCAATATCTATAAAATATAGGTGGTTTAAATTAAGAAGAAATTATGAATTTTTTTCCTGACGTACTTAAGATCAGAAATGTTGATATATACCATCTTCTTCCTCCACTAATAGTTGTTTGATATGAATAACATGAAGTAACAAAAATAAAGGTCTGAAAGAAACTTACTCTTGGTCTGTTATCGTACCAGTGAATGACCAATGTCTCAAGATCCAATGAGCTCTGTAGAAAGCTGCAAATTCCAGGGAAGTCCAACTGTTCAAAGGCTACTGTAAGTTCTAAGAATTTCCGGCTTGATGGTGGAAACTGCCACCCTTTCAACTCCAAGATAGACAGGCACTTGTAAACAAAATAGACAAACCAGAATATGTCAAAACAAGGAAATATGACATACTTAATAAATGAAATGCAAATTGTTGGATAATTCATAAAAACAACTGGGACTATACGACTGCGTTTTGCCACATCAAAGTGTTCATGGTTGCTTTGAGAATCCAAAGATGGACCTCTAAATACTTGGGAAAGCCCATCAACAAGAATTAAAGAGTATGGTCAAAGTAAATCAATCCAAATTTTACATGTTATACAAATTGCAAACTCCTTATCGATTCTCACAGTTGATCATCCAATTACTTAGATTATCCTAAGTAGTGGCACTGCTAATGTTACTAAAGTGATGGTTTCGATAGCTAATAAAAAGTCCATAAAAAAGATTCTGAATTTTGGATAGTGAAGAGTATGAACAAACCTCGATGCAGTAGGTACCCAATTTAAGATTCTCGACATGGGCAACACTATGAAGAAGTTCCTTCAAATAGCTAAGTTTCTTCTCCAAGTTGTTTTCGAAATATAAATGAAGCATTGCAGTAACAAGTGATACCACATCTCTCTGTCTTATTCGTATCTCACAGCAGAACCCCGAAAGTTCCAATTTTTGTATATTCGGGGCTACGAGCCAAAGGTCATCGAAGTAGTCTTGTATGGTCAATTCTCTCAGCTTCACAGAGCTGATTTCCAAATGATGTATGCCCGAAACATCATCCAGTTCCAAGCACTCCAGGTTAGGACAGCCTGATAATACCTTTTGCATGATACCCTCCGTCAATTCCACGTCACCAATTGAAAGAGAAACGAGACTAGTCCAATTAACACTACCAGTAGGGTTTAACTGACAGTTACCTAGAGCCAAATTCCTCAACAACACATTTTTATAAGCAAACTGAGGAAGCTCATATTTTGGGTGACTTTCTGAGCGAAATCCAAGTTCAAAATGCTCAACATTAGCAAGTTTAGTAGCAAAGTGTACCCATAAATCAACATCTTTAGCATAACGTTCCTTGTAACTAAGGCGCCATACACTAAATCTCCGGATTTTGTGGGAAGACTTCCAATAATAAAGTTCTCTGTGTATGGAAGCTAGGTAATCAAGAGTGGCGTTTTCGCTGTCAGTAGTAGGGAAGTCAAAATCAAGTGATACCGGAACGGATTTCCAAAGAGACAACCATCTTGTAGATAATACACCAGTTCTAACAACTTCTTTACCACCGTCAGGCAACATAGAGAGTATGTGAATTAGAATTGAGTCGGGCAAATCACTGAGTCGGTCTCCTCTCGCCATGATTTTCTTCTGCATTTCCATGGACTAAAACTGCTTCAGTTGCAATTTGGTATAGTTGATGGAGCTCCAGTGTAGTCTGAACTCAAAAGGTAGCTCTTAGAAACATTAACACAAACACCTTAAATCTGATACATGAATATACCCTAACTCAATTGTTTTTTCAAACAACAACAATAACATACCCAGTGTAATGTGAGGTCTGGGGAGGGTAGGATGTACGCAGACCTTACCCTTAGCTTTGTGGGGTAGAGAAGAAGTTCGATAGACCCTCAGCTCAAAAGAAAAGAAGAAATCGAAGCAGGATTGCAATAAATAAGAAAACAAAAAGCAGGATACAGATCAAATGAAGCAGCAGATAGCAATAAACACCGAAGAAAAAGAAACTACGCGATTACTAATAATACTAACAATGTTAATTCATTTAACTCTCAAAAGCCATAACCAATGAAAATCCATAAAACATTATAATTCACGCCGAGAAACATAAACACCTGTATTCAACAAAAGGGGAGACAGAAGAGAGACCTTACTCTTGGGGGTCAGATAAGAAAACAGAAAAGGAAGAAAAAGAAAAGACCTTTTACAGTTTTTGAAAGGAAAAACACAAATTGAGGAGGAATTCACAGGGATTTAGGGTGTGTTTGGTATGACGGAAAAACGTTCTCCTATTTTCCCTTGTTTGGTTGCACTAAACATCTTGGAAATGTTTTCCTCAAAACTAGAGAAAATGTATTCCTTCAAATTTTGAGGGAAAACATTTTCCGGATCAATAAAAACACATCGCATCCCCAACCCATCCCCGCCTATCCATCAACACCCTACATTCCCCACCCCAAACTACCACCCACACCCCTCCCCTCCCCTACCCCTACCCACCCCACCACCCAACCCATTCCACCACCACCCCCAACCCCACCACCCCCTCACCCCACCTACCTCCTACCTCCCACCCTTAGAAAGCGATATTTTCCAGCAACATAGCATCAATCAATGACAAGCAATAAGACAACACACACACACACACCAGCAGCAGCTTACAAGGAAAACCAACACACACACACACACACACACACACCAGAGTTGTATTAATACTATTATTCATTTAATGTGAAAAGTTGATGAAAGTCCATAAAACATAATTCATGCAGAAACATAAACACCTGTATTCACAAGGTGGAGAGACACTTTTGAGGGCCGTTCAATTTGCAGAGAAACAGATAAGAAAACAAAAAAGGAGGAAAAAGAAAAGACCTTTTACAGTTTTTGAAAGGAAAAAAAAAGAATAATTTACAAGGAATTCACGGAGATTTAGGGTGTGTTTGGTACGACGGAAATCCTATTTTTCCTTGTTTGGTTGCACTAAATATCTTAAAAAATATTTTCTTATGAAAAATGTGTTCCTCAAAATAGAAGAAAATGTTTTCCTTAAAATTTTGAAAGGGTGGCTGTTTCAATCAAGCTGGAAATTCTTAAAACTTAACACAACCTTAGTAGGGGAAAAAAAAAAAAAAACATAAAACTTCTTTTTTGTTTTTTCTTTTAAATTTAAACCACCTTACTGGTATATTTCATAGACAATGATAGAAGGTTACAAAGAGGGGACTTGACGACCTTACCTCTTCAAAAAATGGGCAAGAATTGAACCGGTTTAATCCTCAAGTAGAGACAAGGTCCAATCTTTTCAAACTTTTAGGAGATAAGCAAAAATAGTATTCTGGATGGGAAGAGGACTAGTCTTTGGCAAACCACTCTATCCATCTACACCCCAAACTTCCACCCACTGCCCCACACCCCCTACCCCACCCCACCACCCAACCCACCCCTCACAGCCCCCACCACTGACCACCCTCACCCCACCTACCCCCTGCCTTAGAAAGCCATATTAGCATAGGCATCAATCAATGCGAATATGACAAGAAGCAGCTTACAAGGAAAACCAACACACACACACACACACCAGAGTTGTATACTATTATTATCCTGTTCAGTTTGGACTATTAATTTGATTGATGATTCCCCTTTGTAGTTATTCCATCATTCTAATTTTTGAATAATTTTTTGATGAAAAAGGTTACCTTGTTAGCCACCTGATGATGCTTCGTCAATGGCGTCAAGTGCTGATGAGGAAACTGGCAGCTTATGTATTGTAGCCATAATGAGTCATACCAAAATTTAGCAAAACATTAAATAGGACTACTTTTTTATAAAAACGAAAATAAAATTATTGGTTAGATAAACATAAATAAAAGAAAAGTATTTGCTATTTTGATTTGGTAATTATAAATAAATAAATGAAGAATGATTTTAAGTTGGGGGTGGGACTGTTGGGTCCTCCACCTTAATTAGAGGTTTCGAATTCGAACCTGAAAATAAAAAAATCTTGTTGGAAGTGATCTACTTACTCTGAAAAATACTTTTTGTCATATGTATCTTTTGAGAATGTACTTGGAATGACAATTTGTGTTTGGTTAATCAATTTAAAAAATATTTTTGCTAATATTAAATTGTCAATTTGTGCTTGACAAAGGTTCCAAATATGCTTCTAAGATGTTTTTTTTAGCTTTGGAAAAACAACTTTCGCAACCATTCTGAAGTAATTTAAAAAAAAAAAAAAAAAACTTGTTCAAACATTTAAAATTTCTAAAATAAGCATTTAACACAAACACTTAATTAATATTGTATAAGGAAAAGACTAAAAAATATTCTTTAATTTTGCAAAATTTCTAATATTTGTCATTCGTTATTAGTTTAGTCCAACCATGTCCTTATTGTTACTTAGTTGAGACAAATATGTCTTTATTTCGCACGAAATCTAATGGAGCATAATTAGATGACTAACTGGAGAGCAATTATGGACCTACATCCATATGTTTCCGGACATATTTGATCCAATTTAGTAATGTAATTATGCAATAATTTGACAAAATTGTAGTCAACGTTCTTCACCAATTTAAGGCAGTACGTGTAGCACATTCTGTGTCATATTTAAGAAAACTTAAAATGTCATTCAATGCAAAGAAACTGTGGGTAAAGGTACAACATGTCAAAAAAAGAAAAATTTATTGCATTGCTTCAAACAATAAGATGATATTTTTGAAAAGGGGTAAAGTATTACGAAATGTAGTATTTTGTGTGGATTTAAAATTTCACAGACCTCACGTGAGATAGAGATAAGAAAAAGAGTCAATTCTTAAATTATTGAAATTTCAACTATTAATTTAATTTGCTGCAGATGTTATTTTTGAAAGATTTTAAAAGTTATGTTATTAATGTTAATAACTTTTTAAACCTTAACATATTGTGTAAAAAATTCAAAATTATTAAGCCAATAACAAATTATAATAACTCTCATTTGTTATCCCTTTTTAGAATAATTATAATAAATGACTATTTTATTTTAAAGTCTAAAATTAAGGGATCGCTATATTTTATAAACTATCATTATATTAAATAATAATTTAAAATTATTATTAAAAGGGATAAGTATGGGGCTTATAGCTTGTTTTTTTCCCAAAGTACTCTTGACAAAATCACTTAGAGTACTTTTTAAAAGTTTAATCAAATACATCATAATTGTTTTTTCAAAATACTTTTAAAATTAATTGGTCAAATAAAAAATGCTTCTCACCAAGGTTATTTTTTGAAAAGCATTTGTCAAAATTAGCTAATTTTAAAAGCTTGACCAAACAAGTAATTTTAATCGGTTAAATCACGTAATTTTCCCTAAAAATATAGGGACGAAAAGGTGGATCCGGAACAAAAATGCCTTAAAAAAAAAAAAATTTGAACCAAAATACCCCAACAAAAAAAAATGTTACCAATGTACCTTTAGCGCAGTAAAGGAGTTTTGTTATCACCCTATAACGCAAAGATTTTACTGCGTTATACTATAGCGCAGTAAAATACTGCGTTATACTCTTCAACATAAACCCATCGGGTTCCACCACTGGTCCCTCCAGTGGTTTTAAAAAAAAAAAAAAAGAAACCGCCATTGACGGAGAAAAAAGAGGTGGTCCCACTTCCAAAAACGTCACTTTCTATTAAATTTCGTCCGGAAAGTTTAGATTCTCGGTATATTCAAGTCGAGGAGCAAGATTCTAAGTTCAAATTTTGGGGAAAAGCGGCGTAGAACTCGATTAAATAACTCTACAAAAAATCTTCGATTAAGGTTTTTGACTATGAACTTTTGTTATTATTTTGTTATATACATTATATTCTAAGCATGCTTAACATTTAATCCTTTCTATGTTTGAAAAAAAAAATCAATTTTTTTTTGTTCTTTTTCGGACTGGACAGTGGCTTTTGCCACAGTTCCGAATTTTTTTTTGTTTTTTGGTTTAATTCAATATTTGTTAAATGTTTATGAATTGTTGATTTGTTAAATGTTTATTAATTGTTAATTTGTTATATGTTTATGAGTTGTTAATTTGTTCATTATTTATGAATTGTTAATGAATTATTATTTTGTTAAATATTAATTATGAATTTATTAGTTGTTAAATATTGTTTATGAATTGAAAGAAATTGATTGGTAATGAATTATTATGTTGTTAACACTTTGATTGGATGATTGTTATGTATTATTTTGACATTTTTCGTATTGTGTCATATTGTATAGGACCAAATCAATGGTTACATAAAATAGGACCTTTTCGTCGTTACATAAAAATAATATTAAAGTAACAATCAAAACAAACATTGTATTTAAATTAACAACATAATATAATACAATAGGTAATAACCATCCGGATAAGTTGTAAATGATTATGAATTGTTATCTATATAATTTTAAAAGCGTGAATATATATATGTTAAATAAAAAAAGATTATCTAAAAAAGAATAGTTAAAGTTCTTCTTTTCATAAATACATAAGTTAACGATAAAAATGTAAAGATTATCTAAAAAAGTAACAATCAAAACAAACATTGTATTTAAATTAACAACATAATATAATACAATAGGTAATAACCATCCAGATAAGTTGTAAATGATTATGAATTGTTATCTATATAATTTTAAAAGCGTGAATATATATATGTTAAATAAAAAAAGATTATCCAAAAAAGAATAGTTAAAGTTCTTCTTTTCATAAATACATAAGTTAACGATAAAAATGTAAAGTATGTAGAAAAATATGTGGTTGACGAATATACTCTTTTAGTCTAATTTGATCGGAATGTGGATACACACCACAGTATTCTACCATTCCGGGACCAGCTTGATCACATGACGGACGATGCGGTAAAACAATTTAAATTTACATTAATAATTTAATTAAACGTCTTTTCGACTTGGTGATCAACCGATTTGTATGTATATGTTATGCGGCTTTATATAGACGCCGTACGTTGCTATATTAGATGGTTTGCATCAAATGGACAAAACGCCATCCTAAATGGGTCGGGGGTTTGGATGTCGCGGTGTCCATTGATACACACAGACATCGTAGAGGAGCACATGCCCTATCGTGTCTTACGACGCTTGGGCATACACGAGTATACCCCCCCGACGTCCGTCATGAGCTCCGACACTACCGGCGGGACGATCGTCATTTGTCGTTGATGATGATTTTCGGCTTTCATGGATGTTCGGCTCCACCGTTGGGAGAACGGGTTGGGCACTTTAGTAGTGGTCGGCCATTTGACTCCCGTTGAGCATTATATGCGCCGGTATCATCGAATCACACGCCAATTGATCGGCAACCCGATTCAATCGTCCCCACAGGGATGTAGGATACTTAGCACTCGCCAAGACGCGTACGAGGCATTGGTAAGTTTATCGTATTTAGATTTATTTAATCGCATTGAATGTTACGTTTTAAAAAATAACTTTTTTTTTTTCTCGTTGAACACAAATGCAATATTGGAAAGCTACATCGTTTACGCGTATGTTGAAAACCAAACATTGGTTAGAGCATATGCCTTACCCTAGGCTTGCGGGGCTTGCGAGCGGAGATGGTACGGATATCGGAGGATGGTATCCGTAGGGGGTGGCGAGATTAGGCGCGGGGAGGAGCCTATTCGGAGGTCCGACTATCTGAATTTACGCCGGGAGGAGGACCGGGTGCTCCCGGAGGTGTGCCAGGTGGCCGGGCAGAGACGCCGTGTCACGGGGGGACGCGCGCGTAGGCCGCGGTGCCGGAAATCGAGGACATAAGGTGGTGGAGGACACCGCTTATAGATGAGGCGGACGAGGCCGATCCCGTTCCGTGAGGGCGTTCACGGTCTAGTCCACTTACAAAGGCCCAGTTCCGGGCGGTGGCCGGCTCACCCGGGGACTCACCTGCGTTTACGCGGCGCGCTCTGCTGCCGAGATACCCTCGGTCGTCATCACAACCGAGCCGTAATGCATACATGGAGGAGCGTGATAACGTTGATTGGGCGGCGTTACGAGCTTCATTAGTGAATGTGGCTATTATGTGAGGAATTTAGAGGGACCCGAGATTCTTGACTTCGATGAGTTTTTGATCTCGGTTAGTATTTAAAATGCTTATTTGTTCATTTAAATTATTTATTTAAATATATATATGTTACTCATTATTTAGTAATATTTGATATTTTAGGATTTGGCGCCCGGCGGGTCCACAGAGCGACCCATTCGAGACATTCTCGTCGGCCGTCGACATTTAGGTGTCTTCTTAGGAGACTACTCGAGGCGCATGTAAGTTTTTTACTTAAAACTACTTTTATTCAATATAAGGTAAATATTTATTTAATTTTTATAACCTTTACTTGGACTTCGAACGATCTCGTCCGGAGACTACCTCATATTCACCACCCACCCGTTGTTTGAGGAGCCTACGCCCCATCTCGCAGCCTACTGGGCGCCCGTTGACACACTGTGTTTGATTAAATAAATAACGTTAATGTATTCAATATAAATAAGAAATGGTACTAATTATTATATACTTTTCGGGTTCATCCTTCGGCGCCGAGGTGGCGACTCCGGATTTAGGAAAGATTTAAGTCTCCAAACCTAGCTCGGCCGAGGTTCGAGCGTGCCCGGCGAATGAGATCCCGAAGAAGCACGTTCTAGTCAAGGGCACACGGCCGGGGAAGAGGAGATGATCATGACTTGGAGCGCCGGTTATTAAGATGGAAGAAGGACGATGGAGACGATGGCGAGGGCGGTGGGGATGGCATGAGCCTTAGGCTTAGGGATAGTCTCCGACATACTACATGTGGGACCCATCCACGATAGTGTATATACATTAGTGTTATACAATATATCGTAAATATTATATATTTTTTGCATATTTATACATATTATCTTAGTTTTTATTATTGTTTATAGTTTCACATCCTAAATTGATAAAAAAAAAAAAAAAGGTGACACGTTCGAAATAAAGTTAAGCATTAATTTAAAAATAAGACGAAACCCTAAAAGATAAATAACGTAAAGGTAATGACTACAAGTCTTCAAACAAAAAAGGACTTCGAGCACTTTTCAACCACTAAAACGACAATCCAAAGTATTGCGTATTCTTTTCTGTATCGAGCCTATCTTATTAATTGTACAAATATAAGTAGGGTTACATATAAAATATTGAAGTTTCGAATATCAAAGCATGATTAATATACGGCTAAACTACGTAAAAAGGAGTGAAATGGAAAATGAGCGGACTACTATAAATAAGTAAAATAATGCGCTATAGGTAAACCCAACTATCTATAACAAAAAAATCTTTGCGTTATAGGGGAGAGAGACAACTCCTTTAAAATGCTAGAGATTTTATCGCGCTAAAACACTTAACGGCATCGTTACGGTTAAGTCTTTAAGCGTGAAAATACTACGCTTAAAATTACTTTAACATATTTTTTTTGTTGGATATTTTGGTTCAGAAATTTTTTTTTTAAGGTATTTTTGTTCCGAACTCCGAAAAGGTGACCTGATAAAGGGATACTCATTTGGTCAAGGGAAATCAGCCCCCAATCGGGTCAAAATTAACACCTCCACAAACCCTTTCTCCAAAAACAAGAAATGCAACTGGAAGACTTACAAAATTGTTGTATTCCATGGAAATGCAAAGGAAAACGATGGCTAGAGGAGAAGACCGGCTCAGTGATTTGCCAGAGTCGATTCTAATTCACATACTCTCTTTGTTGCCTGACGGTAAAGAAGTTGTTAGAACGAGTGTATTGTCTAAACATTGGAGGATTCTTTGGAAATCCGTTCCTGTATCACTCATTTACACCGATGAAACTCCCTATCTCATTGCTTCCATCAATAGAGAGCTTTTTTATTGGAGGTCTTGCCACAAAATCAGAAAATTCAGTGTAACACGCTTTATGTACTGCAAGGAATATGTTAAAGATGTTGATCTGTGGGTATACTTTGCAACAATTGCTAATGTTGAATGTTTTACACTTAAACTTTCTAGTGATTACGGTGGAAGGTATGAGTTTCCTGAATTTGCATATAAGAATAAGTCATTGAGGAATTTGGTTTTACGCCAACTTGAACTGAACCCTATTGGTAGTGTAAACTGGACTAGTCTCGTTTCTCTTTCAATTAAGTATATAGAATTCACAGATGGTGTTATGGAAAAGGTATTATCTGGTTGCCCTAACTTGGAGTGCTTGAAATTAGATAAAGTGTCGGGCATTCATCGTTTGGAAATCAGCAGTGTCAAGCTGAGAAAACTGATCATAAAAAACTACTACGGTCAGCTCGAAATATCAGCCCCCTTTATGCAAACTTTGCAACTTTTGGGGTACTGCAATGATATAAGCTTGCCGTGTGGAAATGTACCTTCACTCGTCACTGCAGTCCTTGATTTAGTTTATTTTGATTGTTATTTGGGCGAGGAAGACAATGATGAAGTAGACCACACCTTAGGGAAGCAGCGTAGCAATATGAAGAAACTTCTTCACAGTGTTGCCCATGTCGAGAATCTTGAATTGAGTCCCTGGTGCATCCAGGTTTATTCATACTCTTCACTGTCAAAAATTCAGTTTCTTCCCTTTTTGGGACTTTCTATTTGCTACTGAATCATCAGTTTAGTAACATTAACAATTCCACTACTTAGGATAATCTGATAACAATGTTGGTAAGTACTAAAAAGTTACATTCTCATGGGCAACAGGGGTTGTTGAAGATGAACTGAAACAAGATCTTTTGAACAGAATTTTCAATGATGAACTTTGGGAATAAAAGAATTTACAATTGACAGAACAACATATAAATATTTGGATTGATTTACATTGATCATTCTCTTTAAGTCATCTGAATGGGTTTTCGGAAGTCCATCTTTGCACAAGAGCTATCTGTTTTTGTACTGCATTTTGTTGAATGAAGTTTTACTTTTTCTAGTTAAAAGAAAGCGCTTTTTGTTCAAATGAAGTTCTACTTTTTCCTAGTTAAAAGAATGCGCCATTTTTGGATTACTAAACCAACCTTGAACACTTTTATGTGCAAAAGACAGTCTTATAGTCCAAGTTGTTTTTACGAATTATTCACAATTTTCATGTCATTTGTTAACTATGTCGCATTTCCTTGTTTTGACATATTCTGGTTTATCTATTTGGTTTGTAAGTGTCTGTCCATACTGGAATTGAAAGGGTGGGAGCCTCCACCATCGAGCCGAAAATTCTTAAAAATTAATGCAGCCTTGGAACAGTTGGACTTCCTTGGAATTTGCAGCATTCTACATAGTTCATCATATGTTGAGACATTGGTCATTGACTGGTACAATCAAGTAGGAAGAGTAAGTTTCCTTTATGCCTTCATTCTGTTACTTCATGTTATGAATATCAAACAACATTTTTTTTTTTTTTTTTGAGAAGGTAACAGTTGTGTGTATTGACTAAATCAGTACATAGGTCGTACTGAAAACCATATTTACATCATAGCAAAAGTGTAAAACTGATCCAAAATCCTAACAGGATCTTTGGATATCTATGATAGAAACAGTACCTTCTAGGTATAACTGTTTGCACCAGAAACAAAAGAGTCTAATGCAATTCACTTTGATCTTTTGTATTGCATTGCATTGCTGTTGTCTTCAAAATATCAAACTATTAGCGGAAGAAGAAGATGATATGTATCCTCATATTTTCGATCTTAAGTTCTTGAGGAAAAAAATCATAATTTTCTGAACTTGATGAGCTTTACAACAATAGCTTCTAACTTGAGTAGACTTGCTCCCCTGTACACTGTTTCCACAAGAACTAAAAAAGAGAAAAAGTGAGAGGAGCACTCTCAAGTAACATGTGAGCTGACAGAAGGATAATGATCCACGAAGTTCATCTTGTTGCTTTGGGCTTTCTCCGACTATTTGAAGGAAGGGAGCTTCCACTTTTCAACCCTTAAGTTTCCTCTAGCCTCAATTCATAGTGATTTAAAGCTGAAAATTTTCTTCTCGGCATCCAATAGGTGACTGAATAGTCTATCCAGCTAATGAATCGCGCATACCAGGCTTCTCTGTAATAGTGACTTCTTTACCTTGAAATAATTCTTTGATCTCTCAAACAATAGGTTCATAGTGCCAAAAAGGTTTTGCAACTCCTTGAAAGCACTCACAATAAGTGAAGAGTCGCCTTCCACCCAAATGTTTCTAATACCGTGTTCAAGACAATATTTAAGCCCATAAGAAAGAACAAATGCTTCAGCCGTATTTTTTGTTCCATGGCCTAGTGGGTCTGCATATGCCATAATAATATCACCAGAAGAGTTCCTATCAAATTTTTTGTAGTTGTAGGAAAAAGATGTTTAACAAGGGATAATGTTTCCCTTCTTTAGAGGAGATGAATGATCAGCTTCAATGAAGCTTTGAAACACACTTTTTGTTTTTTGGTTGTTTGTGTGTACCACTTTTTAACATTTGCTAAGCACTTGACATATTCGTTGAATTTATAAATTCATCTTCTTTTTAATGTTATCCACAATTAACTCCTTCACTTTCTACTTCCATCTAAGTAGAATAACTAGTTAATGTAGTGTACTCTTTCTGCAGTATTACACAAATGAGGACGAACATAACAGGAGATTTGAGACAGATAATTTTAACTGCTCTTTGCTACATCTGAAGACCATCAAGATCATTAACTTTGATGGACCACTATATGGAAATAAGTCTGTACTGCCATTTGTAAAATATGTTGCTCATTAGTAAAATATTTGCTCGAGATTGCAACAAGGCTAGAAAAGTTCATCATTGCTGCCGAATTTGAAGGGAATGATGTGCCTCAGGATTATATTAAAATGGCCCAGGAGCTCCAATGCTTTCCAAGATCCTCTGCACGGGCTTCAGTTGTCTTTTCTTATTGATAATCTTTGACCTCTACCGTTTGTATTAATCGCAACATACATAGTTTATGTTTAGATCTGGTTTGTAGCTGATAGACAAGGCTAGAATTGTACTTGTTAGTAGTTCTTCATGTCTAAGTAAGCTTTTATTCTCTGAATATCAAGTAAGAAAGCTTGCTCTAAATGTTTTGTAATTTCTATTCATATTGCTGAATCCTAATCATGTTTCTATATTATGAAAATTAAGGATGCAAATCATTTTGCGAGAATAGTATTTCAAGATTTGTTACGTGTCCAGGGACATGTTTCTTTTGGCATATGTTATTTTTTTATTGGTGGAAAAAAAAAAAATTATGGACTCTGGACAGTGAAAGACCTTAGAAGGGAAGCAAAGTAGTGGAACCTAGTGCCAACATGTATGCTATGGGTATTGAAAGAAACAAGATATGTTTTGTAAGAAAAGCAGAAGCCACTCATGACTGAACGATAAGTGTTTGAATTTAGTTGCTCTTTGGTGTAAACTGAAAAGTCTATTGCTGTGATGGACTTTACATTAGGGAGTAGCATGAGCTGCACATAGTTTTTGTACTCACCGGAATGGTATTTGTGCTCGGTCAGTTATATTCACTGTCTGCAATTTATTGTGTGCGCAATTCATCTTTTCTATCTCACAAGGTTAGTTCTTTTGGTTGCAAATTTCTGGAAAGATAATAATCCTACTTCAGAATGTTGTCAATGCGACTTGACCTTTTACAGAGGGCATGAACAATATCTAGGAGAGTTCTTTGTTTTAGTAGTGATTGGTTGTTAGTTATTATAAGTAATTCATCGGCTAATTCCAGATTCCTCTAGCAGTTTTAGGATGCTAGGATCAGGTACTCAGCTGTTGTCCTTTGCTGCATAACTGAGATATCAGCCTGTCCCACAGCACACACACAACTCTTTCCATATTGTTCCATCCTGTTAATAACAGGACGAGTTTGACTTCTTTACGCTGAATATAAATTGTGCATTTCCTCTTGATGGTTCATTTGCAACAAGTAGCAATTTTATCCAGTTTTGACAGCCTAACATGACCATTTACTAAAGGGCCAACAAGAAATATCAAGGGAAAAAACCATGAAAGTTTACTTCATCTAGATATATGGTCATGATCTTATGTTTATATGCATGACCAAACAAGGTACTTAAATGCCTTGTAATAGACAGAACACTTAATACAATCACCAAGTCAGAAACGATGCTCATCAAATAGGTTGAAGATGAGCAAAAATAAAGGGAGCATTAAAGAAATGTTGGAGCTTTGTCCAATTAACAAAATTTCTAAACACAAAAAGCATGCTTGAGGGAAAGTAATATTATGATGGTCAATCCCATCCAAATAGAGCACATAGATTTAAGATTCATATAGTTGATTCTAACTAATATGTGATTGAGGTGTTAATTGAATTAAAACTAACCTAAAACCAACCCAAAAGCAGTAACATATATATCCGCCATATATCACCCACAAACAACAAACAAATGCTTGATGTTTAAAAAAAAAAAAAAAAAAATACTATATATATATATATATATATATATATATATATATATATATATAGCTCCTCTTCAAAGAGTTGCAAACTTACATCAATGGTGTCCATCGTAATGAACAATTTGTTTTCAGCTGAAAATAATTTTTTGTGGTTTTCTTATTTATTTTTTTAATGTTTTCACTAAATAACAAGCGATCAAGAAAATATTATCTGAAAAACATTTGTATATAATCTTTTCAAACACCGTGTAGGGTTGGTGTGGATGGGAGCTATGGACAGGGTGGGTTTGGGGATGGGGTGTTATAGTGAGGCGAAGATAATTACCGTGGAATGTCATTTGTGAACTTATTTTTCCTACTTTCACTACGTAGTCATTGTCCTTATTTTGAAGGAACTTGTTTCTAAGATAATGTATTCCAATAATTTTGACCAACCAAATATGAAAAAAATGAAATATATTATTTACAAAATTTTGTCCTCCATACCAAATACACCTTAAATATTGAAGGTTCTAGTAATGGTTAAGGTTGAATAGGGTTGATCAACGTCAAGATTAGGCATTCAACTGGGTTGCACTTAATTGCGATTTCAATACCCTTTGTATTGTTTCTACAAAAGGCTCAATGTATCAATGGTTAATGTTTTATCTAGGGTGTGAGTTTGGGGAATTTATCAATCGAACTTAGGCATTTATGCCACTCATCAATATATATTTATGCCATTTACTAACTCATCCATTGCGAATTTTTCATCAATGTAGCCTCCAACTAGATTTTGAGGTCATTGTTTTTTTATTAATTTGAGATTTAAAATTGGGCTAATTTAAATAAAAGACGTAGACCTCTAATATTTAACTAGCCAAATTTTAAATCCCAAATTAATAAAAAACCTCTAATAACACCGTTTCTAATTGTCTTTTTTTTTTTTTTTTTTTTTTGATAAGTTTTGTAAATAACCGGAAATTGACAAAGTAATGCACCTTTATTCTTAATAACGTAATGAGAATGTAATGTTGGTAGTTATGTTGCTATTTTTTTTTTGCTGATAGGGCAAAACGTTTGTAGAACTTCTTGCTCTGCAAGATGCAATCTGCAAGATCACCCATGTATTGAGAATGGGGCTATGTCTGCTTCTGTGAAAGAATATTTATGGACTTGGACAGTGAAAGGCCTTAGAAAGGAAGCAAAGCAGTGGAACACAGTTCTAGCACGTGAGTTATGGATAATAATGAAAGAAAGAAAGTGTTTTCAAGGAAAAGCAGAAGCAACCCTCGACTGAATATAAATGTTTGAATTTACTTGCTTTTTGATGTAAACTGAAGAGAATCATGGCTAGTGGAGACCGCCTCACTGATTTGCCAGAGTCAATTCCAATTCACATACTCTCTCTGTTGCCCGATGGAAAACAAGTTGTGAGGACTAGTGTATTGTCTAAACGATGGATATTTCTTTGGAAGTCCGTTCGATTATCACTTTCGATTTCGAGTTCTCCTACCTTAGAAACAAAAAGGCCACTCTTGATTTCGTGGCTTCCACAAATAGAGAGCTTCATTATTGGAGGTCTTGCCAAAAAATCAGAAAATTCAGGGTATGTCTCTATTGGTACAAGAAGCGTTATGTTAAACATGTTGATTTATGGGTACATTTCGCAACTAAACTTGCTAATGTTGAACATTTTGATCTTGAAATTTACAGTGAGGAGGACTCATATGAGTTTCCTCAGTTTGGATTTAAGAATACCTCGTTCAGGAATTTGGGTTCACGCAACATCGAACTGAACCCTTTGGTAGTTTTAACTGGACTAGTCTAGTTTCTCTTGATATTGGTGACGTGAAATTGACAGAGGGTTTTATGGAAAAGGTATGATTAGGTTGCCCGAACTTGGAGTGCTTGGAACTAGATAAAGTTGGTGGCATTCGTCGTTTAGAAATTAACTCTGTGAAGCTGAGAAAATTGATCATAACAAACTTCTTCACGAAATATTTGCCCATGTTCGAGAATCTTGAATTGAGTCCCTTTGCATCCAGGTTTGTGATTCATACTCTTCACTGTCAAAAATTCAGTTTCTTCCCTTTGTGGGACTTTCTATTTGCTACTGAATCATCAGTTTAGTAACATTAACAATTCCACTACTTAGGATAATCTGATAACAATGTTGGTAAGTACTAAAAGTTACATTCTCATGGGCAACAGGGGTTGTTGAAGATGAACTGAAACAAGATCTTTTGAACAGAATTTTCAATGATGAACTTTGGGAATAAAAGAATTTACAATTGACAGAACAACATATAAATACTTGGATTGATTTACATTTGATCATTCTCTTTAAGTCATCTGAATGGGTTTTCGGAAGTCCATCTTTGCACAAGAGCTATCTGTTTTTGTACTGCATTTTGTTGAATGAAGTTTTACTTTTTCTAGTTAAAAGAAAGCGCTTTTTGTTGAATGAAGTTCTACTTTTTCCTAGTTAAAAGAATGCGCCATTTTTGGATTACTAAACCAACCTTGAACACTTTTATGTGCAAAAGACAGTCTTATAGTCCAAGTTGTTTTTACGAATTATTCACAATTTTCATGTCATTTGTTAACTATGTCGCATTTCCTTGTTTTGACATATTCTGGTTTATCTATTTGGTTTGTAAGTGTCTGTCCATACTGGAATTGAAAGGGTGGGAGCCTCCACCATCGAGCCGAAAATTCTTAAAAATTAATGCAGCCTTGGAACAGTTGGACCTCCTTGGAATTTGCAGCTTTCTACATAGTTCATCATATGTTGAGACATTGGTCATTGACTGGTACAATCAAGTAGGAAGAGTAAGTTTCCTTTATGCCTTCATTCTGTTACTTCATGATATGAATATCAAACAACTATTTTTTTTTTCCCCCTGAGAAGGTAACAGTTGTGTGTATTGACTAAATCAATACATAGGTCGTACTGAATACCGTATTTACATCATAGCAAAAGTGTAAAACTGATCCAAAATCCTAACAAGATCTTTGGATATCTATGATAGAAACAGTACCTTCTAGGTATAACTGTTTGCACCAGAAACAAAAAAGTCTAATGCAATTCAATTTGATCTTTTGTATTGCATTGCTGTTGTCTTCAAAATATCAAACTATTAGTGGAAGAAGAAGATGATATGTATCCTCATATTTTCGATCTTAAGTTCTTGAGGAAAAAAATCATAATTTTCTGAACTTGATGAGCTTTACAACAATAGCTTCTAACTTGAGTAGACTTGCTCCCCTGTACACTGTTTCCACAAGAACTAAAAAAGAGAAAAAGTGAGAGGAGCACTCTCAAGTAACGTGTGAGCTGACAGAAGGATAATGATCCACGAAGTTCATCTTGTTGCATTATCGGAGATAAGCTTTGGGCTTTCTCCGAATATTTGAAGGAAGGGAGCTTCCACTTTTCAACCCTTCAGTTTCCTCTAGCCTCAATTCATAGTGAGTTAAAGCAGAAAATTTTCTTCACGGCATCCAATAGGTGACTGGATAGTCTATCCAGCTAATGAATCACCCATACCAGGCTTCTCTGTAATAGTGACTTCTTTACCATAGCTGTTTAATCTCTCAAATAATAAGTTCATAGTGCCAGAAAGATTTTGCAACTCCTTTGAAAGCACTCACAATAAGTGAAGAGTCGCCTTCCACCCAAATGTTTCTAATACCGTGTTCAAGACAATATTTAAGCCCATAAGAAAGAACAAATGCTTCAGCCGTATTTTTTGTTCCATGGCCTACATATGCCATAATATCACCAGAAGAGTTCCTATCAATTTTTTTTTTGTAGTTGTAGGAAAAAGATGTTCAACAAGGGATAATGTTCCCCTTCGTTAGAGGAGATAAATGATCAGCTTCAATGGAGCTTTGAAACACTTTTTTTTTTTTGGTTTGCATGTACCACTTTGTAACGTTTGCTAAGCACTTGAGATATTCATTGAATTTAAAAGTTCATCTTCTTTTTAATTTTATCAACAATTAACTGCACTTTCTACTTCCATCTAAGCAGAATAACTGGTTAATGTAGTGTACTCTTTCTGCAGTATTACACAAATGAGGACGAACATAACAGGAGATTTGAGACACATAATTTTAACTGCTCTTTGCTACATCTGAAGACCATCAAGATCATTAACTTTGATGGACCACTATATGGAAATAAGTCTGTACTGCCATTTGTAAAATATTTGCTCAAGATTGCAACAGGGCTAGAAAAGTTCATCATTGCTGCCAAATTTGAAGGGAGTGATGTGCCTCAGGATTATATTAAAATGGCCCAGGAGCTCCAATGCTTTCCAAGATCCTCTGCATGCGCTTCAGTTGTCTTTTCTTATTGATAATCTTTGACCTCTATCGTTCGTATTAATCACAACATACATAACAACTGGTAGTTTATGTTTAGATCTGGTTTGTAGCTGATAGACAAGGCTACAATTGTATTTGTTAGTAGTTCTTCATGTCTAAGTAAGCTTTTATTCTCTAAATATCAAGTAAGAAAGCTTGCTCTAAATGTTTTGTAATTTCTATTCATATTGCTGAATCCTAATCATGTTTCTATATTATGAAAATTAAGGATGAAAATCATTTTGCGAGAATAGTATTTCAAGATTTGTTGCGTGTCCAAGGACATGTTTCTTTTGGCATATGTTATTTTTTTATTGGTGGAAAAAATATTTATGGACTTTGGACAGTGAAAGACCTTAGGAAGGAAGCAAAGTAGTGGAACCTAGTGCCAGCAGGTATGCTATGGGTATTGAAAGAAACAAGATGTGTTTTGAAAGAAAAACAGAAGCTACTCATGACTGAAAGATAAGTGTTTGAATTTTGTTGCTTTTTGGTGTAAACTGAAAAGTCTATTGTTGTGATAGACTTTACATTGGGGAGTAGCATGAGCTGTACATAGTTTTTGTACTCACCAGAATAGTCTTTGTTCTCGGTCAGCTATATTCATTGTTTGCAGTTTTATTGTGTGCACAATTCTTCTTTTCTATCCCACAAGGTTAGTTCTTTTGGTTGCAAATTTCTTGAAAGATAATAATCCTTCAGATTGTTGTCAATGCGACTTGACCTTTTACGTAGGGCATGAACAATATCTAGGAGAGTTCTTTGTTTTAGTGGTGATTGCTTGTTAGTTATTATAAGTAATTCATCGGCTAAATTCCAGATTCCTCTAGCAGGTTTTAGGATGCTAGGATCAGGTACTCTGCTGTTGTCCTTTGCTGCATAACTGAAATGTCAGCCTGTCCTGTCACAGCACACACTCAACTCTTTCCATATTGTTCCATCCTGTTAATAACACGAGTTTAACTTCTTTACACTAATCATAAATTGTGCATTTCCTCTTGATGGTTCATTTGCAACAAGTAGCAATTTTATCCAGTTTTGACAGCCTAACATGACCATTCACTAAAGGGCCAACAAGAAATATCAAGGGAAAAAACCATGAAAATTTAGTTCATATAGATATATGGGCATGATCTTATGTTTATATGCATGACCAAACAAGGTACTTAAATGCTTTGTAATAGACAGAATACTTAATATAATCACCAAGTCAGAAACAATGCTCATCAAATAGGTTGAAGATGAGCAAAAATAAAGGGAGCATTAAAGAAATGTTGGAGTGTTGCAGGACCAGAAATACAGGAAGAAAAGAGAAAATTACAGCTACAAGCTAAGGAAATTAGGGCAACAAAATAGAGATACTTTTCATTGATAGTGAACAATAATCGATTACAGAGATATATCCTACTCTTTTGGGGCAAAATAGGAATTAGCTACTGACAAAGTGTAATTACTCTGTTGGACTAAGGTAATAAAGCTAAACAACTATGGGGTCCAATACCCATGCCAAATACCCAGTTGTACTTAAAACAAATGGGACTTATTCGTATATAAAGGAACTTAAACTTATAACTATTACTCAGCTCTTAACAGTTATGTACCATCCCTAAAGCATGAAGTATATTTTCACTCAAGCATAGATATCTTCCCTCGTATCAGTCCATCCCTGTTAAAATCTTCCTTGACCTCAAGGAAGAAATGCAGGAAATCTCACCATCAGAGCATTATAATCTTCCCAAGTGGCCTGCTCAGGAGGTAATTTGTCCCATTGAATCTTCACTTGAGGGACTGCCTTGTTCCATACATTACCGTCCTTCTCTCCAAAATCTTCTCAGGTTGAGGACAATAGGGGCTGGATAATTCTAGGACAGGAGGGTGTGATATTTCAGCTGGTAGTTGATAGCACTTTTTAAGTTGGGAAACATGGAAAGTGGGGTGAAGCAATAATTGAGGGGGAACTGAAAGTTTGTATGCTACAGCTCCAATTCTCTCTAAAATCTGGTAAGGACCATAATATTTGGCCGAGTTTTGTGAAATGAGTTCAGTTCTTGTGAAATTTTACATCTGTATGTATTTTCAAGTACACCCAATCTCCAATGTTGAATTGTCTATCAGACCTATGTTTGTTGGCTTGATCAGACATCCTCTGCTGAGCTCTCTTCAAATGGTACTTCAATTGTAGTAGCTTAAATTCCCTAGTGAGCAGTGTTCTATCCACCTCCTCATTTGCTGACTCTCCAGCCACATAAGGTAAGTGCAAGGGTGGGGGTTGTCCATAAAGGGCCTCATATGGTGTTGATTGAATGGAGGAATGAAAGGTGGTGTTGTACCGATCCCTAAAACGACGGCCAGTAAGAGGACCGGTCTTTTTGTGAATCGAAAGCGAAAGCGTCGAAGGTAAGTCTCTAACGTATTGACTACCTCTTGTTTGACCATACGTAAGGGGATGGTAAGGGCATGGGGAGGGTATTGAGAGTCACTCAAGAATGGCAAACAATTCTTGCCAAACTTTGCTTGTGAATACGGGGGTCCACAACTCCACGGTATCCTCGGCATCCCATGAAGTTTGTATATGTGCTCTAAAAACAATTTAGCCACATCAGTAGCTGAATAGGGATGGGACAGACACACAAAATGTGCATACTTAGTTAGTCTATCCACTACAACCCAAATCACTGTTTTTCCTTTAGACTTAGGAAGGCCATCTATGAAGTCCATACTGATACTACTCCAGGCAGTTGATGGCACCTTAAGTGGTTGCAAAAGACCAGGATAAGGGGCATTGTCATATTTGTGTCTTTGACAAACATCACAAGCTTTTACATACGACTGGACTTCTTCCCTCAACCCCTTCCAATAAAATAAGGCAACAAGTCTTCTGAATGTATTTTCCATCCCAGAGTGGCCTCCTGTTGGAGTGTCATGCCATAATTGAATAATTTCCCTCCGCAGTTGATAGTTTGGCCCTATCACCAATTTCCCATTTTTTCTCAATTGCCCATGTATGAAAGTGTAGCCTGGATGTTCAGTGTCCCCCTTTTCCAAGCTTTGTATCAAATTACTCAAAGCTGCATCTGCTAGCCAACTCTGTTTAATCGTGTCTAAGAGATCAGTTCTAACAGTTGAGAGGGTGAGAGCTGTCAGTTCCACCATAGGTAATCTGGACAAGGCATCAGCCACCTTGTTTTCCGCCCTTGTGCTCGGTAGTGAAATCAAAAGTTGCATGAGCTTTGCGATCCCAGCACAATTGTGATCCTGTGTAATTTACGCACCAGTAAGAACTTGAGTGCCTTTTTTCGTCATCTTTACCTGGCGGCCAGCGATTTAAATGTTGATTCCACTTAGTGACAGCCATTACTAATGCCAACAACTCTTTGTCATACACAGAAAGGGTTTGATGTCTTGATGATAAACCTTTACTCAAGTACGCAATTGGTTGATCTTTTTGCATAAGAACAGCCCCAATTCCCACATTGCAAGCATCCGTCTCCACTACAAAAGGTTGATTATAGTCAGGAAGGATAAGCACTGGGGCAGTAGTTAAGGCTGTTTTAAGTTCTTGGAATGCTTCAGTAGCTTTGTTGGTCCAACTGAAACTATCCTTTTTCAATAAATCAGTTAGAGGCTTACTAATCACTCCATAACCTTTAATAAACCGTCTATAGTATCCTGTCAAACCCAAAAAACCCCTCAACCTTTTGATAGTAGTGGGTTCTGGCCAAGATTGAACAGCTTCAATCTTCTTAGGGTCAGTAGAAACACCTTGTGCAGAGATGTAGTGTCCCAAATATTCTACCTTCTCCGCGATAGAAATACCAACTATTTATGCTAGCAGCAGCGATGTAATAGCAAATCAAAAGTAATTTTTAAGTGTGCTAAGTGTTCCTCCAAACTTTTACTGAAGATCAAAATGTCATCAAAAAATACAAGGATGAACTTTCTCAGGTGAGCTTTGAAAATGTGGTTCATAAGTCCTTGAAAACTAGAAGGGGCATTAGTCAAGCCAAAGGGCATGACTAGGAACTCATAGTGCCCACAATGAGTTTTGAATGCTGTTTTCTGTATGTCAGGAGGGGTCATCCTGATTTGGTGATACCCAGCTCTCAAGTCAATCTTTGAGAAAATTTGGGACCCACCTAACTCATCCAACAATTCCTCAATTATCGGAATTGGAAATTTGTCCTTAATAGTGATCTTATTGAGAGCTCTATAGTCTACACAAAGTCTCCAAGAGCCATCTTTCTTCCCCACCAAGACTACAGGTGAAGCATAAGGACTGGAACTATATTGGATGATGCCTTGACTCAGCATTTCTTGAGTCATTTTCTCAATCACATCCTTTTGGATGGGTGAGTATCTGTAAGGTCTGGAATTGACAGGTGCTCCATTTTCTTTAATTGGGATGTGATGGTCAAACACCCCCCTAGAAGGAGGTAGTTGACTGGGCTCATTGAAAAGTTCCTTGTACTCATCCAGTAGCAATTGAATTTCTGCAGGCCCTTCAATACTACTTAGTGACTCCTCTCCGTGGTGATCAGCAACAGCCTTCACCTTAATCATGAAAATTTGAGCACCCTCCTCAGAAACACCGGATAAAGCATTGGCCTCTACTGTCTTAAATGAGGGGTAATTACCCTGCAGTTTCACTGGCTTCCCTAAGTACTCAAACTGCATGAACAACTTCCCAAAATTCATGTGAATATCCCCTAGTTTGCCTGTATGTACTCCCAAAACCACATCACAACTACCAATAGGTAGTATGAGGAATTCATCTTCAAATGTGGACCCTTGCATCAACCATTTAAATTTCTGGCATCCTGTGAATGATTGAATAGTTCTTCCATCAGCTACACTCACATCCTGAGGATTAATCTGTGTCACCTTACACCCTATCCTTAGAGCAGCTTGCTCATTAATGAAATTGTGGGTAGAACCACAATCTATAAGGATATTAATAGGTTTTTTATCAGTGAACCCATTGATCCGTAATGTTCTGTATCCTTTTGTTCCATTCAAAGCTTGTAATGAAATTTCACAATTCTCAATAAGATCTCTCACTAAGGGTTCAGTACTATCCTCCTCAACAGGAGCCTCTACTTCTTCAGGGCACAACCCTTCTGGTTCTTCAAGCTCAATACAGTACAAATGCCTTTTTGCTGCTTTGCATTTGTGACCTGGTACAAATTTTTCATCACAAGAATAGCAAAGCCCTTGAGCTCTTCTTGCATCCATTTCAGCAGGGGTCAACCTTCTTCTCCTGTTGGCATCTATAACTGCAGGATAAGGTTTCTTAGCACCTAGAAATGCATGAGTGCCATGAGCTTGTCCTTGTACATATCCAGGATTTGAGTTCCTCATCACCTTGCTTTGAGCAGCAAATGAACTCTCATGTAACCTGGCCAGAAAATAAGCTTGAGGAAGATTGCAAGGCCGCCCTATTCTAACTGCATCACTAAGCTCAGGTTTGAGTCCATTTAAGAACACACTGATAGCATAATCAGTAGATAAGGATACCCTTGTCATAACATTATCAAAAGCAGCCTGAAAATCTTTGACAGATCCAGTCTGTTTAGTTCTTATTAATTCAGTCATTGGGTCTGTGTATTCCGCCCCAAATCTATCAGCTAAGGCATATATGTACTCCTCCCAGGTAAGGGTTGTTCCAGGTGGCCTGCTTCTCAAAAACCCTTGGTGCCATTGCAAGGCCACTCCCTCAAAGTGTATAGCAGCTAACTTGAGCCTTTGGTGAGTGGGAACTTCTTCAATGGAAAAAAATTGCTCGACTTTATACAACCAATCCCTCAAATCACTCCCATCAAACTTAGGAAATTCCACCCTAGTGTACTTGGTAAAAGCTGGATATTGAAGGGGATTGTGGTTGTGAGTATTTGGTTGGCCATATAGAGGGGTATAATGCTGATTTGGCTGAGTTAAAGATGGGGTTTGTTGAAATGGGGGTCCAAAAAACTGGTTAGGAATATAGGAGGACTTATACCCCTGAGAGAAGGAAGGTGGCATAGGTGCATTTAGATAGGTGGGGCTTGGTGCTATGGAATATACAGGCATGAATTGCTGACTATTGTGTGAGTTAACTGGTGGAATGTGAAATCCTGGGCTATTTGAAATCATGGGGTTCTGTAATCCAGAAATGGGGATTAGGGGTGGAATTTGTGTAGTGCTGGAAACAGGGTTTGGGGTTTGTGAAGAATGAACAGGTAAGGTGTTATACTGGTTAGAATTTGGGGGTTGCAAAATCGATGGGGGGTTGTTCAAAAGGGTTCTCAATTGCGATCTGGGAGTGCTATGGGGAGATAAATTCGCATAAATTAGAGGGTTATCCGAGGGGGAGTAAAGTTCATCTTCTGGTATAGTTGACAATGGGTCTTTGCCTCTTTCCGGTCTCCTTCCTTCTTCCACTGATTGTTTAAGCTCGCGAAGAGATCTCTCATGGTTCACCTCCAGCTGATCTTGTCGAGCACTGAAGCTGGCCATTTCTCTGGTCATTTGCTGCAGTAAGCTTCGAATTTCCAGCAAATCACTTGCCATCGTTCCCACAGAGCCAAGAAAGTGCTTTGATACCACTGTTGCAGGACCAGAAATACAGGAAGAAAAGAGAAAATTACAGCTACAAGCTAAGGAAATTAGGGCAGCAAAATAGAGATACTTTTCATTGATAGTGAACAATAATCGATTACAAGAGATATATCCTACTCTTTTAGGGCAAAATAGGAATTAGCTACGACAAGGTATAATTACTCTGTTGGACTAAGGTAATAAAGCTAAACAACTATGGGGTCACATCTGTAAATACCCAAAGTTGTACTTAAAACCCAAATGGGACTTATTCGTATATAAAGGAACTTAAACTTATAACTATTACTCAGCTCTTAACAGTTATGTACCATCCCTAAAGCATGAAGTATATTTTCACTCAAGCATAGATATCTTCCCTCGTATCTCAAACACCTGTTAATTATAGAAATTGCCTTCTTAGAAAAGGGTTGATGTAAAAGTAATGAGTAGAAGAAGGAAATAAGAATGATGAGCAATCATTCATAGTCTTAAACAACGTTTCTAAATAGAAGCTAGCAGGCTATGGACCAGCACTGGCCATCCTTTGGGAATTCAACATCCAGATGAACTTATTATCTCGGTTCTCAATAGAAGGTAGACAACGAAACATAACAACAAATACAAGAGATGATTTTGAAGACTGCCCCTATATTTATTTGCTATGAAATCTGGAAACAAAGATGCGCATGTAAATATGTAATCAAAGAGTCTTCCACTATATTTGTTTGTGTTATTAGAAAAATAGGTAAAACATAATCGAAGAAGAAATGGCTTTGAGGCGTGGATAAATCAACTTTTCTCAAAGAGATGTTGCTCATATACATATTGGGGAAAATACAGGCAATTACCTTCCGGATACAACAAAGCTCGTGTTATACCTGCAGATTTTTCTTAGCCACTTCATAAAGGAAGGCCTTATTTATAGAATTAGAAAAGTGACTATTCTGAACAGTCACCTTGTTTCATGAACAGACATATTCATTTAATTCAAATTTTAAGTAAAATCTAGAAAATACCAAGACTTTTAATATATAATGTTGAATATTTGCTTTAGAACTCCAAATCTTTTCTCGGTAATTTATTAAGTTTTACCTAGTCAACTAGTTAGACCTAGTATTTTGGAGTTGATTTCTATTTGAATTTTGAATAAATAATATTTCCTAGTCTTTAGGAATTTGTTATTTTCAGCAGATTTTCTTTGCTTATCTTTAGGTTTTTAAGTGAGTATTTTCTATCATAAATTGTAGTCTTATCTTATGCGGTAAAAATAGATCGAACTTTCAACTTCAGTTCATAAGCTCTCTTCTTTCTTGTACTCTACTGCATTCGACTCTAATTCTTAAAGTTTTCTTCCTCTTTATTTTCCTGTATTTTCTTTGTTTCAAAAACCAACAATTGGTATCTAGAGCCTTTTTTTTTTCTTAAGGGACTTGTGAGTAAAGAAATGGATTCCGAAAATAGTTTTTCACGAATGGCTCCTCCTGCTTTCGATGGCGAAAATTACCAACTATGGGCTATTAGAATGGAAACTTACTTGGAGACCCTAGATCTTTTGGAAGCCGTGGAAGAGGATTATGAAATTAATCCGCTGCCAAACAAACCCACCATGGCCCAAATCAAGAGCCACAAGGAAAAGAAAACCGGGAAGTCCAAGGCGAAAGCAACTTTGTTTTCTTTGTTTCAACAACTATTTTCATGAGAATTATGTCTCTCACATCACCAAAAGAAATTTGGGATTATTTGAAGAAAGAATATGTTGGAGATGAGAGAATACGAGGGATGCAAGTATTAAATTTGATAAGAGAGTTTAAGCTGCAAAGAATGAAAAAGTACAGATTGCTTGGCATTGTTAACAAGGTAAGATTGCTAGGCACTAAATTTAAAGATTCAAGAATTGTTGAAAAAATTAAACAAAGCTCGAAATATATGAAACATGTATTACTACCATGGAAAACACACAAGATCTGTCCAAGATTACCTTGGCGAGTTGTTAAATTCTTTCGAGGACACGAGAGCAAAGGAGGCTTATGAGGCAAGATGGTAGGGTTGAAGGAGCCTTAGCAACGGCCCAAAACTCAAAGCGAGGGGTAAAAATTTGAAAAATTACCCACCTTGCAAGGCCTTGTGGAAAAAAGGACATCCCCGAATTCCAGGATGTTGGAAGAGGCCAGACACAAAGTGCGACAAGTGGAATGAACTTGGTCATGAAGCAGTGATTTGCAAAAACGAATCTCAGTATCATGATGCAGACGCACGTGTCACTGATGAAGAAGAAGAAGAAGAAGAAGAAGACCATCTTTTTGTTGCAACGTGTATATCAAGTAAGGTTTCAACAAATTCTTGGTTGATTGATAGCGGTTGCCCTAACCATATGACTTATGACAAGAGTTTGTTCAAAGAGTTCAAACCCACCGAAATATCTAAAGTTAGGATCGGAAATGGTGACCAGATTCTTGTTGAAGAAAAAGGAACCGTTGTCATTAAAACAAGTTCAGGTAATAAGACAATTTCAGATGTTCTTTATGTACCTAATATTGATCAGAACTTGTTGAGTATTTGTCAGTTGGTAGAAAAGGGATTCAAAGTATCCTTTGAGGAGAAGCATTGTTTCATTAATGATGTTGCTGGAAAAGAAATTTTAAAAATTAAGATGAGAGGTAAGAATTTCTCATTTGATCCAATGGAAGATGTTCCTGTAGAACAAGCAAAAGATCAAAGGCCGGAAAAATTGGAAGATGATACTCCAATTGAAAAAGCAGAAGCAAAAAGTGAACCTAGGCTTAAAAAAGCTTGCAATGTTCCAAAAAGAAATAAAGCAATGAAGGAGTGTCAATGTTTCAGGAAAATAAAATTGAGAAGCTTAAAGTCAAGATGCAAACGGAGCAGGAAAACATGCCAGAAATTTTTAGCAGTCAAGCGTTGCAATCAAGTAGAGAAGTGAATTTTATCCACTACAAGTTCAAAGATGAATCTGCAGATTTATTCACAAGGTCACTTTCAGTTATCAAGTGTGAAGATTCCATGATAGAAGACCAAAATTTTGCAGTTCCTAAAGCAAGGAGGAGTGTTGAATATTTGCTTTTAGAACTACAAATCTTTCTTTGCGGTAATTTATTAAGTTTTACCTAGTCAACTAGTTAGACATAGTATTTAGGAGTTGATTTATTTGAATTTTTGAATAAATAGTATTTCTAGTCTTTAGGAATTTGTTATTGTCAATGATTTTCTTTGCTTGTCTTTAGGTTTTTAAGTTAGTATTTTCTATTATAAATTGTAGTCTTATCTTGCGGTAAAAATATATCGAACTTTCAACTTCAGTTCATAAGCTCTCTTCTTTCTTGTACTCTACTGCATTTGACTCTAATTCTTAAAGTTTTCTTCCTCTTTATTTTCCAGTATTTTCTTTGTTTCAAAAAACATATAAAATCTTCAAACTCTTTTTGCCGTATGTTGTGGAATAATCCCATTTCATATATATTATAAACTAGGCATGGTGATACCATCCTGGCTTTCTCAATTTTCATGCAATGCGCCAGTGACAACATAACTGAAGCATTAGCGGCAGAGTTTGGTGGAAAATGGTGCATTCAAAATGGATATACTAATTTCTTTTCGAACTTGACTCGTTGGTAATAGCCAACATACTTAGCTAGAAGGAGACTAACAACCTCAAACTCAAGCAGAACTGCCAAAATGATGGGAAAATGCAATGTGCATATCACCCACACACCGAGAGGGAAATCAGTTTGCAAACTGTTTGGCTAAGTTGGCCTCTGCCTCTAGACAATCTTATTTCTTTTACAATTTCGACAGCTTCCTAGAAGTACAAAAGATCATTTTCAACTAGATAAATGGCAGATGCCAAGTCTTAGGATAAAGCCAATTTTTTTGTAATTAGTTGATTGTGCATAATTGTCTGAAGGAGTAGTGTAAGTTTTTGTTGTGTGACTCCTTCTGTTGTTTTATATCGCCTTTGTGTTGTAATTGAGGTATGTTCTAGCCTTCCTCTTCCTTTTCTATGCTAATACAACACGGCTCAGTTCTTACATTATCAGTGTAATGTAACCTATTATAGTAGGATATTTACCATTTGTTTCTAAATTATCAATTAATGTTATTATAAGTTTATAACATGTTACATAGCCGAAAGGAGTGTTTATTGTTAGAAATTATATGATAGGTGAATGTATTCATCAGAAGCATTTTTACTCATTGTAAGAATTGATTGGGGGCCGTAGAATAGATTGATTTCTTAAGTTAGTCACCAAGTAAAGTCAAGATTCCTAACTTTGTTTTAATTGAATCAAAATCAATCTTGCTCGTCTTCTTTCCTTTGTCTTTTAATTGAGTTTATTTTAATATCTTTATTTAGTATACCTCAATCATATACGTTTAATGATTTCTCAAATAGTGATCAAGCAAAATCAATTTGGTTATTTGAAAAATAAATTCTTGAGAAGGATAACTTTTCTGTACTATAATTTGACTCATACGAGAGTAATCTTAGAAGGTTGCTTAGCACCAGAGGCTCCTCCTTATAACAACGTTGACCGGTGAAAGGAGTGCCTCATAGAACTTATACTTGTTCTTATGGAAAAATAGTTCCCTGTTCTTATGGAAAAATAGTTCATCTTAAACAAACTCAGATTGCTACAAAGCAGATACAAATTAGCTTTACATGGTTACTTCATCTTTTAGCTTTCAACGTGCTCTTTGCAGACTTTTTGTTTCCATCATACTAGAATAATGCACAAATTGCTTATTAACGACTTCTTCATGTAGTGCTGTGATCTTCGCTCAACATCAGTCTCGCTAATTTGAGGTAGTAGATTTTCTTAGGTCTACCAACGTTTCTCCTGTTGGGAATAAACCAGCCACAAAAATAATATTCACGGTATTTATAGCGGAATAATAATATAGCACCGTGATATGATTAATCAACAAGAATAAAAAGAGTGATAATAACACCAAGATTGTTACGTGAAAACCCAAAAGGGAAAAATCCGTGAGCCGAGAGGAGTAACTGATATCACTATAGCAAGAATTTTACACTTTGTAAGTCTGAATAAAAACTCAAAAGACCACTATACACTCAAAAGAAATAACTCTCTTTTAAGATTTTCCCACCTTCCGACAATATCGCCCACACTCTCTATTTTTCCTCACAGACTATTTTTCTATCTGTGAAATACAGCGAAATACAAAAATCGTGAAAATAAAGTGGAGTAAAAATAGGCTCTACACCAAAAAAAAAAAAAAAGATAAATACATTTAAATACAGCGAAATAATACACTGAAATATACTAAAAAATTAGATATATTGTTTGTTGATACACAGAAATACACTGAAATATACTGAAACATTTTATCAAACATTTGGTGGGCATGAAGCTCCACAACTCTCATCAATGGTGTTTTTACAACAACAACCTATTCTCTTGCTCCTAGATGATGCTACAATATCATATTGCTATAATCAATACTATTCTTCATCACTCATAAGATAAGCAACACCACATGATTAGCAAACATAAGAAGGATTTTCCTCTTTATTTCGGCCTATCCATGGAGATTTAGCAATTACGAAGGTTGAGCTTCGGTGATTGGCTGGAGATCCTCCATTGCTTTTCTTGTTGCCACTGGGTGCATTTTTTGTGGAGTATCAATATCCGCCATTAAAATGGAGAGTTAGAGCTTGTTGAAGATACTCTAACAATGGCTGAAAAAATGTATATATAAAATTGAATGAAAAGCGAAGATAAAAACGATGAAATTTATGAACAATTGAAGAGAAATACAACAAATAACATAATGAAAATTAGTTACCTATAGAGATTGGGCAACTGATAAGGAAGAAGAAGAAATCGTGCTAATTATGGTGTAGAATAATGGGAGTAAAATACGATTGTGGATTGAAGATGTGAGAGAAAAATATTTGGAAAAAAAAAAAAGATTATGGGTAAGTATGAGAGGGGTACCTTATTTTTAAGGAAATACACTGCAGTTACAAAAACAAGTTATAGATGGTAATTTGATAAATCATTAAGCTACGAAAAATAATTAAAAAAAAGATATCTATTACTAATAAATAAGTCTTAGAGGTAGTTATGGACAGTAAATTTTCCTGTACTATTTGTCAACATACTATTGAATTATCTTTTGTTAAAGCTAGTTAATGATTGAAGCTTAGCTAAGTTGGTGTGAATGAGAAATGGAGGGAAAAAGACAATGGAAGAAAAATGAAGTTTAAAGCAAAATTCCTTTGAAAAGGAGCTTTTTTATCACCTTGGTGGAAGAAAGGGAAAGTTATGTGCTAATATTAGAAAGCACTTCTTCTAGCTCTTAAAGGGTTGAGAAGAAGGACTCCTCTCGCGCCGTTGCCGTCGCTCGGCTTCGGCTTTGGATTGATAACCTTTTTAGACCAAATTTATCTAAATTCAATTTTTATTTTCTGATATTATTTTTTATTTCCGCCGAAAATATTAATTGATAATTAAATTTTGAGGAATAAATTTAAACTCCCAACGTTCTTATTATTTCGGAAAAGGTAAGGCCTTTCCGAACAGTCAGCAACCTATTCTGAACAGGTATATTAGCGGATATATAAACTAAAATTGCCTCATTTTTCAGCACTGAAAATTTTCGCATTTTGCATCCCTTTCTAAAATAAAAACTATCGAGTCTGTGTGATTTGTTGCCTGATTTTGAGTTCGACGAAGTCGTAGAGGTTTGAGATACCGCTACATCTGCGATAGATATATCCGTTTTATCCTGGGAGGAAGTAATCCATAACCTCAGGTATAGCGAGGGGATTAAATTTCTTAAGGACACACAATGAATTCTGTGGTCTCGGATATTATTTTTCTATATCTTTTTGAGTTTTCACAGTTTCTGATTTTCTGGTTCTGGTTTTCTATTTCCAAGTTTCTGAAGAGAAGTTGCCTAACAACTTTTCCCTCTATATATGCGTCCCTGTCGCAAAACCTTTAATTAGCCAAGAATCTCATTATTAATCGAATCCAAGAGGATCCGATTCATTGACAAATGAAAGATTTACCGTCTTAACACCAAAAAAACTTAAAGAATAGAAAGTCATTAAAATAAGAGAGCTATAGATAAACAAACAAGAGGGATAGGTACGAACATGAAGATACAAGGATCGCCTCTAGGAAGATCGTGTATATCTAGAATCTGATAACCTTGAATTTTGGAAACGATATATAAACTTTCAACAGGATATCAGCCTCACACAAAAAGATTGGTCTAAGCAATCTCTTTGAGTTTGCGTATAGTCAATATTAAAATTTGCTTTTTGCGTCTTCTGATGATGTGATGAGAAGCTCTTTTTGGCAAATAAGAACGGCCCTGTTCCTATGGTTCACGTGCTGAGGCTCTTACCTGGATATGACCAAGTGTGAATCAACTTCACAATCTAATGAATTCCCTAAAATTGGATAACGCGAGGCGAATTAGAATAGGTTGATTGATCCAAGTAACGTAACGATAGGCTCCAACCTATTTCACCAAGTACTAATGCTAATATCTCCCTTTTTATGATGACTCCGGTGATTTATATTCATGTAAAGTCTGATACTCGGACTGTTGTAACTTTTGATTATAGTATAGTATTGTCAGATCCGAACACAGGATTGTACTTTATTTGTTTATTAAAATCTGCTGCTATCATTTTTTTTTTTTTTTTTGGAAAATTTAGTTGTCTAATGTTTTTCGAAATAGTTTAGAAAGCTATTTCTATAAGAAAAGATCTCCTTTTTGTCATTTAAATGCCTTGCTTCGTCTGATCAACTTGTATTAGCTTGTGTTTTATTACCGTTAATCCTGTCTTGATACTTTAGGAGTTGTTTGGTACATGAGATAAGGATAATAATCTTTTAAAATTTGAAATTAACTATGTCGCATATTTGGTTTGGGTATTAGTTAATCTCGGAATTATTTAATTATCCCACCATTTGTACTAAAATGATGGAATTACTATCCTATATAAAAGATGAGATAAAATAATTTCATCGAATATTCTTGCTTATCTCATCCCGCATAAAAAACGGCCCCTTAGACTTTTCAATGCGCAGCCATACCACAGAAAAATTCAGCACACTTAATATCTTTGGCAAATGAAGTCCATACAAAATATAGCAGATAAAATAATCCACATGTTACTTCTTTGCTATTCGCCAATACTGTCGTAGCTTATCCGAGAAAGGTTCTATTAGGAGATGTAAAGAAATTTCTCATAAATATTTATTTATAGGAAAGATTTGCATTGACAAGTAAAATTTAATTAATTGATGAAAATTGCGAGCAAGGGTGGCCCCAGGTGCTTGTTTGGTGGTTCACCCAAAATTACTTCGGCGAAAAATTAGCTTATATATACAAGGTTAAAATTATTTTTTTATGTATAGATAATTGATTTTGAACCCCCTAACTTCTTTGTTTGTTTACTCCTTTATATTTTTAAACCACATTAGTGAAAATCTTGTCTCTACTGCTGCTTGGGAGGTATATATCACCTAAATGTTTATACTCTGTAGAAGTACTTCAGAGTATAATAAGCCTCTAAAATAGGCAGACGTAATATAGAATATACACACAATAAATTTAGCCAATATAAAAAGAGTTACGTTAAGGTAAAATGAAAGTTAATCGAATATATCATTGGCCACTTATTTTTGTTGGAAAAAAATTGCAGTTGAGCGAGACATATTACTACTATATATAAGAGCAAACTTAATGACTTTTGTAGTCCTCACAAGAATCTCCAAAAAATTTTAAAACTTTTTAATTAATTACTTTTAGATCCTAATCTTATTTATTTAAGTCAATTTTTTTTTGAAGGTCTACTTTTCAAAAGCTATCAAATCTCCTATCTCATTTTTCATGTTCTTTGGTTTTCTGTTTGGTGCTCGATATCCGCATTTGAGCCCAATTAATCCGTATAATTAGATCGTTTCGCGCTTATTCGGGGGAAGCGCTCCCTCCAAAGATTTTTTTCATATCCATGTTCGAACCCCTAATCCCTAATTAAGGGAGGAGCAGCTCCATCCGCTGCACAAGTTAAATTATGTATTTGTCTTAAAAGTTCATTAACTATGTATAGATTATTTATTTAGAGCTAAATAACTACAGAAAATTAGGATACATAACTTATAAATGTCAAATTCTGGCTCCACATTTGATTTGAAGTAAATAATTTCATCAAAATGGAAGTTAAAATATTAAAGGAGTGGAATGAAAATGTTGCTTTCATATATTGAAAATATACTTATATGAAATTTAATTATTACTAACGTAATTACCTACTTGTGGGACTACAATGGGTATATGATTGTTGTTGTTGTTGTAGTACACTTGTACTAACACAAATTATATTTCTTTAATTAAAATATCTACCTTTATATCTTGAGTTTAGCACGGGCCTTGCATAACTAGTATTATAATAGCCATCAACTTTGAGAAGACTCATGCAAATGAAAAGTGGACCAAATGAAGTTTTGTCCAATTCAAGCCCCAGGGGAAAAAAATGGAAAAAGAAAGGTGGATATTTCAAACAATTTTAAAAGTCTCACACACCTCTTTCCTTTTCGTTTAATAAAAGAGTTGGCATATAGCTTATTCATGAAGCACAATAAAAATGTACTTATTATATATTTTCCTTTTTAATTTTCTTTCCCTATTCCTATATTAATCCACCCTGGTTATGTTGTTGTTGTTCCTGGAGATTGACATCCACTTTAATAGAATACACTCGCTTATTCATTTTATGCGTTATTAGATGATATGGAACTGGCATAACCTTGGGATCTAAGGTAAAGGGATCATATGTATAGTAGTCAGATAGAAGAGGATTAGAGGAATAACAGTTTGGTTACACTAGAGCCCTGTATATCTAGTAAGTAATATCATTTGGGCTGTTTTTGGTCTGAAAGAAAATATTTTTAAAATTTTTCATGTTTGATTGGTCAAAAAAATTTAAAAAATATTTATTTTTAAGAAAATAAGTTTATTTTTCAAAATCAGAAAAATGATTTTCATGGAAGAAGTAGATAAAACAAGAAGTACTCATAAATGATATTTTGATATTTCATGCTAATTGTCTTCGTCCACCCCAACACTCCAGTCTCCAGCCACCTCCCACCCCCCCAGCCCAGCCCCCCTCCCCCCACACGCACATATGGTACCCAACCGCTCCCTCTGCACCCTCCCCACAATCCCCAACTCAGCTCCAAACCCACATCTCCCTCCCCCTATCCCCAACTCACCCAAACTCTGCATCCCTCTCCATTTCGTAGTGTTTGCCTAAATTATGTACAATAAATGTTGTTGGAACAATATTTTTTGTTTATTAAACACACCCTCAATCTTCCTATATTGAAAAAAAAAAAAAAAAAGAAAGAGGCTAATTTTCTGGCTCATTCTTACTCACAGAAGAACTAAACATCATAGTCATCAACTTGAGAAGACTTGACCCAAGTTAAGTGTTATAAATTACTCCAAATTTTAGGCAAAGACTCCAAGTCAAGTGAAGGGTCCACACATTTATGAATTCCTTATCATTGTTCCCTTGAGAAATATTATAAAAGGGTCAGCATATAGATTATTGATTTATTAAGCACCTCATCATACATCTTGTAGAGAATTAATTCCCTTTTCTCCATAGCTTTTGAAGCCATGAATCACAAAGCATTCAATGTATTCTACATAGCCTTTCTTATCTTAATTTGCTGTCTATCCTCAGCAACCTCCAGGACATTGTCAGGTATATCAATTCCTTAACGTACTGTATAATGCAATTCAAAAGGGAAAGAAAATTTAGTTCGCTAAAACAACTAACAATGGTGTTTTAACCCAATAAAAGGGAAAAAAAAAATATTGCTCTTTATTTGAATCGAGGTTTAAGTTATATACACCATCACGTCACCTTTTTCTTAATTGTAGCGGATAATTAATTTGGCTTGTTTCCTGACTAAAAACCTTACGTTTAAAGGAGTTTACCTGTAAATATGCTTTGGGTAACCTACTAGTGTAACATAATTGTAACACTGACGCATATATGAGTTTAGGTTCTAAAAACAGAGAATGTAAAGTATATTTGTGGATAATCAATATTCCTGTCAAGAAAATAATGAAGACAAGTTTTTTTTTTTTTTTTTTAAAGGATTTGTTGTCAAATCCCTGATGATCACCATAACTTGTTGTTGAGGACCTCTTGCACAATATCAAATAAAAAATTCTGACGATCCGCTAGAATTTTGCGAAAGGGTTATTTTTTGCTTCATTTTTTAAACATGGTTTAACCTGAAAGCTCCTCACCGCGTGAAACCACCCACGTATTTCCGCCGACTCAACTGATATATCCTAGGGAGAACTACACCCCAAAAGCTAGAGCCCAAGGCTATATAAATTCCATATCAACACATTGCAATACTGATATGGGACTCAGATCCCATACCTTGCAATGGACCATAACTTCACCTTGTTTCTTAACGTTGTTTTCTTTTGTTTTGTCGGGTTGTGTCTCTTTGGTAAGTAGTACTATTTTAAGTCTAACTAGAGATTAGGCTGTGCATAATATTTTACAAGAATATGATATGGTTTAAAGCCTTAGAATTTCAACTAACATATGAACTAGATATTCATACTTCCTTGAATGTAAAATTACACTACAGAATTTGTATTTCAGGTTAAAATTGTTCCTTAATTAATTTATTATGTTTATTTTTTTAATTTTTTTTTTCAGATGGTGTAATTCCGGGATATCGTTCATTACAAAAACCACCGATATGCAATAAGAAAATATATGGCAATTGTATAGGTGAAAAACCAATAAAAAAGAGACCCTGCGGGCCGAATCGTATCAACTGTTAGTAGCAGAGCAGACTGACTGTTCTAAAATAAAATCAGAACATTGTTTGACTACGAATTGCACTATATTTATTATACGTTTGTTTTTATTATCATTTCTATTAAGTACTGTATTTTATTTTCTTTTGTATTTCCTGAATCATGTACCAACTCTACTCGTTGCTTTTATGGGTAGATTCAAGACTTTGAATCCATGTCCATGTGTATGAAATATCAATAATGTTTTCATGTGTATTGTTTGAGGAGAAGATAAATAATAATGTCCCCGTTTTCTACTATATTGTGAATAAAGGCTTCGTTTGTTTATTATGCAAGGCAAATGACATATTTATCTTTTCGATATAAGTTTATGTCCCGTGTTTTTCATGCTACCTCGATATAAAGTTCTCTTTGTTTTCTTCTTCAGGTAATTCTCTCTATAAATTTTAACGAGGATTTTGATGATATATAAGTTTCTAATAACACAATTGTTGATTAAGTTTTTGAAAGAAGTTTATATGAGGTACGCAATACCATATGGAAAACCCAGAAATCCTGACAATCCCGTAAAGTAAATAGAATAAATATATATGAGGTATCATAAGTGAAAACTAAAATTCATGACAGTCTAGTAAAAGTAAATAGAATAACTTTACGTTTTTATACATCTATGTATCTGAAATAAATTTCATGCAGTTGCTTTTATATATTTGTCTTTCTCGAAGGATAAACTGTGAATAGGATGAGATACGGGATCAAGAATAGAGAAAAGTTTTGCGAGTTTTGGGCGAAGGGCACGAATACCCTTTTTGGGGTCACCATTCACTTGTACTTGAAGTTATTATTATTATTATTATTATTTTTGGTAAGTTTATCTGATTCAGAGAAAAATTCAGATATATATATATATATATATATGACTGAAGTTAAAAATTTACATCTGACTTTATACATTTTCGTCTGAAGCACATCGGACATTTTTTACTGAAGTTTAATATGGCTTGCAAGGCTAACTTCGGACATTTTTTACCGAAGTTATAAACTTGACAAGATCAAAACCTAGATAATTTTACCTGACTTGTTAACTTAAGGCTAACTAGTACATGACTGAAGTCCATGTAAAGAATTGGCTAAAATTTCAGTCATGTGTGTCTGAATTTTCTTGTATGCTTACATTTCAATCATGCGTGTCTGCATTTTTTGTTTAACCAAAAAAAAAAAAATTGTTCTTTGAATTTCAACAATCCAGCACACTATTCAACATGCAAATCTACTCCAGATAGACTCAAATTTGCAACACAAGTTTCATATATCATAAAGAACAAACCCTAATAATCAATTTGTCAAAACAAAAACAAGTCTAACAAATCCATTTAGCGCATCTAAATTTTTTCATGTATCCCTATGATTGAAGTGCACGCATGTAAAAATTGGCTAAAATTTCAGTCGTGTGTTTGATTTTTTTTTTCTTGCCAAAAATAAATAAATTTGTTCTTCAAATTATGCCAACACATGGTTCAATTCCTAGATATAATCCAAATAAGCTTAAACTTGAAACATAAATTTCATATATCATAAAGAACAAACTCCAACCATCAATTTGTGAAAACTACAATAAATCTAACAAACCATTTTGCATTTTCAAGACCTATTAATTTAAACTCACTTTTTATATTTAAAATGTCTTCAAAGCTTTAAATTTCGATTCCTATAAATTCGGAAAATACTATTGTACAATAACTAAAAAGAAGAAGAAGAAGAAGAAGAGGGAGCTAGGAGGAGGAGGAGGAGAGGGAAAAGAAGCAAGCACTTTTGTCGACGTTACTCAATACGAGGTATTCATGTAAAATAAAATGCAACGAGGGTACCAGTCCCATGAAATTTTTACGTGGGTTTTGGATCCCACACCACGGTAGAGTACTGAAGTTGCAAGTTACAACTACTTAGGCTACAAGTCTAGTTAAAAGGAGGAAGAGTCACTAAGCTATAGGTAAGCAAGCAAGAAAGACGGGATACAAAAAAGCAAGGCAAGGGCTCTCCTAGATCTCTAGAAAGATTGTGTCTAATACATCTCTGGTAATCTAAACCTTATTTCTTTTGATTGTTACATATTGCTGTAGCTTGTATTTTATTACAAGTATAATCATTTGCCTGATCCTTTAATCTTTCCAACGCATACCATACCATAGCAAAATCCAGCATTCTAATTAATATCACGGCAAAGGAAGTCGATATATACAAAGTATAAAAGATAATATAATCCACATGTTACTTTTTTGCTATTCACCAACTACTCTCGAAGCTTATCCTCAATAATGTTTAACAGAAACAGACAGCTGAATGGCTAGACTACTTAATTAGTGAACATTTCGGGTGTTTTGAAGTAGATAGATATAGCGAGTTTGCATTATTTTGTGTTGATTGATAAAACTTGCAAGGATATCATCTAAATAAACTGTAAAACTATACATTAGAGAATAAATATCTTAAAATAGGTAAAAGTAATACTATGAAATATCAAATCAAATTTGAGAAGGCCTATGAAAAGTGGTCCAGTGGAAAAAGAAGGGTAGATTTTTCAAACAATTGAAAATACTTCATACACAGCTTATTTCCCTTTCGTTCAATAAAATATTTCATATAGCTTATTGAGAGGAAATAGTCTTTTGTAACCACTTACAAATTAACTAGAAGAAAAATGATCTTTTCACATCTTTTATCGTGTAAAACTAAAGATCTCTTATGTGTAAAAATAAAAATCTTTTGTACAAACAACATAAAATTAAAATCGAGTTTGTAGAGAACGACAAAAAATTACTTATCAGTGTTTACATTAAAACACATCACATGCTCTTCTCTCTAATTTTCTTATCCTTTGATGCTACTTCTCAGTGTATTTTCAGCAACTTCCCGGAAATTGCCGTCTACTTTAATGGAATACTTCTATTGATGCATTTTGTGGGACATTATTTATTTATTTATTTATTTATATATTTCTTTTAAAACATAATTTCTTTTTATATTCGATTTATCCTTTTCTTTATTTGCTCTCTCCAATTTGGTTAGTCACAGACCTACTTTCCAATTATCTTAGCATTTATGTCCTCATATTTAGTCTATCTTTAGTAACTTTCCGTGTTTTTTTGGGTCTACGTTATGTAATATTCCTTATGATCAATTTTATGTAACAACTATTCTCTATAAATTCGTTAGAATTAGCAAATTTGTATATTTGGAAAGAGATCTTTGTTGGGCTTGGTTAGTCACAGACCCTACTTTCCAATTATCTTAGCTTTTATATCCTCATATTTAGTCTATTTTTAGTGACTCTGTTTTTTTGGGTCTACGTTATGTAATATTCCTTATGATCAATTTTATGAAACGACTATTCTTTATTAATTCGTTAGAATTAGCAAATTTGTATATTTGGAAAGAGATCTTTGTTGGGCTCAACTAGTCCGCTTTGGGTCAAACCTGCTCAGTTTTCTCTTAAAGGCCTAACACCATTAATAGATCCCTACACCTTAGGTGTTGTCTCTCAATCATTTCAACTACCAATGTTGGACCTCATTCGCACACCCAACAATCTCCCCCTCGAACTAAGCTCTACGTGGCCCATTACCACGATGCACGAGTCAATTTATGAGATTCACTATAAGTTGCCCGCATCATTAGAGTGTTATGGCAATCAAAGCCCGCCACTAGCACTAGCTTCTTCTTGCGTGCGCGTCTCCTAGCCTGTATGGCAACCAAATTGAGCCCCCGCCATCTCTCTGTCATCGCCATACTCCTCTCGCCGAATCCGGGCTATATACCTGTTGTTGGGTTCAACCGACTCGCAGATACTCTTAACATAGTGCGACATTGTTCGTTTTGGGCTAAGCCTGCATGGTTTTCTCCAAAATGACGCACACCATTAAAAGATCCCTACACCTTATATGTTGACTCCCAATCTTTTCAGCTACCGATGTGAGACTTTATTTGCACACCCTACAATTTTTACAAAAGAAACAAGTGATTATTGACTACTTTTCCTAGAAAAAGCATCACGTACAGTTGATCAAGACATTACAACTATCAACTTGAGAAGACTTTAGAAAGACTTGATAAAATTAGTGGACTGAAGCTAAATTTCAATAGGAGACCTTAAATTTATCTGATGAAATCCTTACGTATTTTTATCCTAATCTTTAGTCTGTTTTCGGTAACTTCGGGCAGATAGCCGTCTAATTTAACATAACACTACATAATTAAGATTCATGTAATGTGGTACTATTTTTGCTTATTAATTCGTTTAAAAAATATCTTTTCATATCTCTAAAGAATTCTGAATTTGACGTATGAAAAGTGGACCAGCTGAAGGATTACTTACATTAGACCAAGTCAAACCCCCAGAAAGAAACAAAAAGTGGAAAAAGAAAGGTAGATTTAAAATCCCTACACGATTCTTTCACTTAGATTTTTTCAATTAATTAAATAAATATACCTGCCCTTCATATTTATATGTCAGTACTATATTTTGTTCATTTTACAAAAATTGACATCTTTTCATGTTTAAATTTTTTTTTAATTTTAACAGTTCCATTTTTTTTTCTTTCCTAGTAATGCTTTTTTGTAGCGATGACATCGTACATTAGGATCACAAAATACTAAAGGATATTTTTGATGTGCTAGGGATAAACAATTTGGGAATTAGTTATAGCTTATACCACAATTGTGGTATTATTTTTGTGCCACTCTCATTATTACCGTTAATCCTGTCTTGATACTTTAGGAGTTGTTTAGTACATGAGATAAGGATAATAATCTTTTAAAATTTGAAATTAACTATGTCGCATATTTGGTTTGGGGATTAGTTAATCTCGGAGTTATTTAATTATTCCACCATTTGTACTAAAATGATGGAATTACTATCCTATATAAAAGAAGAGATCATCAAATATTCTTGCTTATCTCATCCCGCATAAAAAAAGACCCCTTAAACTTTCCAATGCGCAGCCATATCACAGAAAAATTTAGCACACTTAATATCTTTGGCAAATGAAGTCCATACAAAATATAGCAGATAAAATAATCCACATGTTACTTCTTTGCTATTCGCCAATACTGTCGTAGCTTATCCGAGAAAGGTACTATTAGGAGATGTAAAGAAATTTCTCATGAATATTTATTTATAGGAAAGATTTCCATTGACAAGTAAAATTTAATTAATTGATGAAAATTGCGAGCAAGGGTTGCCCCGGGTGCTTGTTTGGTGGTTCACCCGAATCTCCTTCGGCAAAATATTAGCTTATATATGTCCTGAGTTAAAATTATTTTTTTATTTATATATAATTGATTTTGAACCCCCTAACTATATAGTTAAAGAGATCATATATATAGTAGTCAGATAGAAGAGGATTAGAGGAATAACAGTTTGGTTACACTAGAGCCCTGTATATCTAGTAAGTAATATCATTTGGGCTGTGTTTGGTCTGAAAGAAAATATTTTTTAAAAATTTCATGTTTGATTGGTCAAAACAATTTTAAAAATATTTGTTTTAAGAAAATAAGTTTATTTTTCAAAATCAGAAAAATGATTTTCATGGGAGAAGTAGAGAAAACAAGAAGTACTCATAAATGATATTTCGATATTTTTTGTTTACTAAACACTAGTAATGGAGTAAGAAACCCATCCATTTTCTTCCACGGAAAACATTTTGCTTCGTACTAAACACACCCTCAATCTTTCTATTTTGAGTTTTTGGAAAGAAAAAAAAAAAAAAGAGGCTAATTTTCTGGCTCATTCTTACTCACAGAAGAACTAACATCGAGTCCGGAACCAAAATGCCCCCAAAAAAATCAATTTGAACCAAAATACCCCAACAAAAAAAATGTTACAAAACTACCTTTAACGTAGTAATTTACTGCCTAAAGCAGTTCACGGAGACGGAGTCGTTAATCATGAAGCGCGGATTTTCTTTGCGTTATAGAAAAAACTTGTTAAAAAAAAAAAAAAGTCTATAACGCAAAGAAAATAATCGCGTTATAGAAACAGTACCAAAAAAAAATGGCAATTTTTTTTTTTTGCAACACTTAATGTGTTTTTTCATACTTTGACCAACGATTAGTCGTATGTCAAGATTCCGAAACGTCAATATTTTATATAGAACCTGATATTTTTTTCTGCGTACTATAATGTAGGCTCAATACATCAAGGATACGTATACGTTCGAATCGTCATTTTAGGGGTTGAAAAGGTGTCCGAAGTAAGTTTTATTTGTAAACTTTAGATTTAAGTGTTCTATATACATAGACGTCCATTTTTGTTTGAAGACTTGTTATCATTAGCTTAAGGTTTTTCATTTTTAGGGTTTAGATTTATTGAAAATAAAGCCGTTGTCAAAAGGTTTTTAACTGCTTTAGCGCCGTATTTTACTGCGCTAAAGATTTTTTTTTTTTTTTTGTATAGCGCAGTAAAATAGCGAGCACTAAAAAAAAAAATTGGCAAATTTTTTTTTTGCAACACTTAGTGTGTTTTTTCATACTTTGACCAACGATTAGTCGTGTGTCAAGACTCCGAAACGTCAATATTTTATATGGAACCTGTTATTTTTTTCTGCGTACAATAATGTAGGCTCAATACATCAAGGATACGTAAACGTTCGGATCGTCATTTTAGGGGTTGAAAAGGTGCGAAGTAAGTTTTGTTTGAAAAAACTTAGTGTTTGACTGTAAGGTTATTTTAGTCAACTTTATATGTCGAGAAAATTAGTCAGCTTTATTTTTAAAAATTGAAACCGCAGAAGTGAAATTGACATTCACAGCTACATTACCCCAAAATTTTTACGTTGAAATCTATTGCGTATCATCATCTTATAAGTAAATAAAACTGAAAATTTCATGCCAATTTGGGGGAAAATTAAAATTGAATGGGATAAAAGGTGTTTTTTTAAAAATCGGCTCGATCAAACCGCCTTGTGGCCGTTTGTCCGCATAGATCTCGAAAAAATACACAAGTTAAAAAAAAAACACGTGAAACGGACATCCGAAAGACAAAGTTATGGCCATCTAAAGTTTGACCACTTTACAACTAGTTTTTCTCCCTATATTTTTTAGAATTATATTTATATTCAAAATAAAGTTATGTCTTGATTAAAAAATAACACGCTTAAATCAAAACCTTAAAAAATAAAACACTTGAACCTTAAACAATACTTACTTCGGGTACCTTTTCAACCCCTAAAACGACGATCTGAACGTTTACGTATCCTTAATTTATTGAGCCTACATTATAGTACGCTGAAAAAAATATCAGGTTCTATATAAAATATTGACGTTTCGGAGTCTTGACACACGATTAATCGTTGGTCAAAGTATGGAAAAAATACTAAGCGCTGCAAAGAAAAGATTTATTAAAATAAGATGTTGCGATCTTTTTATGAAAAAAAACACTAAGTTCCTTAAGTATGTTATTTTTTAATAAGTAACTTTCTTTCGAATATGTTGCAAAAGAAAAAAAATCGCGTAAATCGGCCGTCCGAGCGCAAAAAATCGCGTATATTCGAAATAAAGTTACGCTTTAAAAAATAACACACTTAAATCTAAACCCTAAAAATAAAAAAATTTAAGTTAATGACAACAAGTCTTCAAACAAAAATGGACGTCTATGTATATAGAACACTTAAACCTAAAGTTTACAAACAAAACTTACTTTGGGCACCTTTTCAACCCCTAAAATGACGATCCGAACGTTTACGTATCCTCGATGTATTATCGAGCTCTACATTATTGTACGAAAAAAATATCGGTTCTATATAAAATATTGACGTTTCGGAGTCTTGACACACGACTAATCATTGGTCAAAGTATGAAAAAAACACTAAGTGTTTTAAAAAATAAAGTTGGCCAATTTTCTTTTTTGGTACTATTTTTATAACGCAGTAAAATACTGCGTTATAGAATTATTATTTTTTTTAAACAGCTTCTATAATACAGTAAAATATTACGCTAAAAGTACTTTTATCACTTTTTTTTATTGAGGTATTTTGATTCCACATGATTTTTTTGGGGCATTTTGGTTCCGTCCTCACTAAACATCATAGTCATCAACTTGAGAAGACTTGACCCAAGTTAAGTGTTATAAATTACTCCAAATTTTAGGCAAAGACTCCAGGTCAAGTGAAGGGTCCACACATTTATGAATTCCTTATCATTGTTCCCTTGAGAAATATGCGAATTGCCCTTCTTTTGGGTTGATATTTAAATTTTGTCCCTCATATTTGTGGTCTTTAAATTTTCTTTCGACTAAAATTCATAAGTTAGGGTTTGAACCCCCCGCTCAATCAAAAAATTAAAAAAAATTTGCAAAGCGTAGTTTAAATTTCGTATGCACTCCGGCGTACTTCTGTTTGCCTATATATATATATATATATATATATATATATATATATATATATATATATATATATATATATATATATTATATAACTTTTTCAAGGTAAACTTTTAATAATATTAATAAAAGTGTTATAAAACATAACTAAAAATATGCCCCATAAAGCGTAAGTTTTCCTTTAAGCATAACTAAAAGTTGCCTTATAAGGCAAAGTTTAAATTTTATATCCCTCCGGCAGAGACTTTTAGTTATGTTTAACTAAAGAAAATACCGTTTGAAAAAGTAGATTTCTATGAGGCATATATATATATATATATATATATATATATATTTTTTTTTTTTTCAAGGTAAAAACTTTTAGTTATCTTAACTAAAAAGTATGCCCCAAAGACATAACTAAAAGTATACGTAAGACGAACTTTTCCTTAAGGCATAACTTAAACTTTGCCTTATAAGGCAAAGCCTATGCGCTAAGAAAGTTCTTGCCTTATGGGGCATAATTTTGTTATGCCTTAACTAAAATTCTGCCCCATAAGGCATAATTAAACTATGTCTTAGGAAAAATTCTGCCTTGGGGCGTATTTTTAGCTATGCGGATCCGGCATAACTTTAGCTTTTCTTAAAGATTGTATGCCGATCCGTATACACTCCCCCGATCCCCGCCTTGCGAAATTATTTTTTTATTTTATGCTTGAGCGGGGTTCGAACCCGGAATCTCAGGTATTCGCCCACCTTTCCAAGCGAAGGGCACAACTTAAAGACCACAAATATGAGGAGCAAAATTTAAAGATCACAAATTTGAGGGGCAAAATTTAAAGACCACCCCAAAAGAAGGGCAAAAGGATATTATAAAAGGGTCAGCATATAGCTTATTGATTTATTAAGCACCTCATCATACATCTTGTAGAGAATTAATTCCCGTTTCTCCATAGCTTTTGAAGCCATGAATCACAAAGCATTCAATGTATTCTACATAGCCTTTCTAGTCCTCACATTCCTCGCAAATCCAATAAGAAGGTTACATGTGGCTTTTTTAATTGACTTTTCCTTGCATATCTTTATTTTTCATTTTTTGCTCTCCTTCAATTTTTTAATGCCACTCCACATGAATTTTTATAATTGGTTTGTTGCAACCCTTTTTTAAGAATCTTTTCTTGCTACTTATTGGGTTATTCCTCCACTCCATATTATATGGTTGTTTTAATTTTTATATTTAGTTTCATATATTATTTTTATATATAATTAATATTTAGATAAGTGAATTTTTGTATAACAAAGAAACCATGTTACGTTGATATTCCCCCGTCCATTTTTATTTGTCCATGTTTGAATAGACACACCCCTATAGTTTGTTAATAAATATAATGACAATTTAACCATATTACCTCTAATTATTATAAAAATATCTAAATAATTGAAATCAATCAAACATACTTTATGGTCCTCACAACTCTAATAAGATGCTTACATGTGGCTCTCCAATTGACTTTTCCTTGCATATTTTCATTTTTAATTTTTGCTCTCCTTCATTTTTTTAATACCACTCCACATAGATTTTTGTAATTGGTTTGTTGCACAACTTTTTTACGAATCTCTTCTTTCCACTGATTGAGATATTGCTCTAGTTCTTTTTTACGAATTTAGGTTATTTATTGAATTTCATCTAAAACTAAGGTTAAAGATCACATTTGACACATAAAATAATGAGTGAAAAACTAAATAATGAGTGAAAAATTAATATATATCAAAAGAAATCTATTTCTATCTACAAATAAAAATTACATGCTCACAAATTCATAAAAATACGCAAATATTTTCTAGTTGTTGTAATTATCATATTTTATCATGTTAGTTTATAGAATATCGAATCACTTACGACCTTTTGGTATTTGCTAAATTTCCTACCAAACTTACTTCCTCATAAATATTTTTTTTAAAAACAATTATTCAATTATATGACGAATAAAATTTAATAAATATGAAAACTTATCAATAAGATATGGCTAACATGCAAATACACTATATTAATTATGTAATAACCACTAAAGGATGTGGTGCAACGGATGGGATCGCTCCTCCCTTAATCAAAGGTCTTGGGTTCGAGCCTTGGGAATGAAAAGTCCTTGGTAGGAAGCGCTTCCCTCCGAATGGGGCTGTCACGACCCAACCCCGTAGGCCGTGACTAGTGCCCGATCTGGGCACCCAAACACATCTATCAAACGCTATCTCAAATATATCGAACGCACCCAAGTACATACCGTACGACAAGGCCGTATTCCAAATTTAGATAATTTCCCGTAAAAATTTCTACAGTTTCCTTGTTTTACCGACTATCCAAAATAGCCCCGCGTACGTAAAATACCAACAAGGCCACACAGTGGCCACCAACACAACATATATACATACGCGGACCGGCCGCGCGGCGAATGAGATCGCCCAAACACAACATATACAAACACCACCGTACGAAAGTAGGCACAACCCACAAACATGTCCACGTACCTCTAAACGTACGTACAATCATATGACGGGATTGTGGCCCCGCCGTACCCATGACCATATATACACAATGCAAATGTATTTAATATATATACCAAAAATATAAGCTCCGGAATGAGAGGAGCGCTCCAAATAGCAGAGAAGGTGTCCTAAACCTATGGATCACTAAACCGTGCGTCCGTACCGCGGGCATGAAACGCGGCCCCACCGAAGAAAGGGGGTCGCACGGAATATGTACCGAGCATGTAAAGCAGAAATACAATAGGCGAGTCGTTCTTTAAAAGGAGTAGGAGCCATGGATACGGAACTTAAATCATAAAACTTACCTTTAGAACAAAATTCATACATGTTCATATCATATACCAATCGACAATCATTCCGCACACGCGTATACATATAGCGTGTCCCGGCCCTCTAGCGAGAGACTCGGTAAGTAAGATCATATCATCATCCCATATATATACATATATATAGCGTGTCCCGCCCTACAGTGAGGGACTCGGTATATAGCGTGTCCCGGCCCTCTAGTGAGGGTCTCGGTGTATAGAATCATGTCATCATCATAACATCATATACATAGCGTGTCCCGGCCCTCTAGTGAGGGTCTCGGTGTATAGCGTGTCCCGGCCCTCTAGTGAGGGTCTCGGTGTATAGAATCATCATATCATCCTATTATCACATATCACATCAGACTTCGAAACCCATGGTTACGTACCAAAATCATATGCATAGAAATTCTCATTTCAAACTCGACAACGCTTACGTAATCATGCTCGAGGGTTAAAATCATAGCCACATGAAGTTCTTTTACAAATAGGTCGTTGGAACCAAACGTAGAAAAGTCGCGGGACCCACGGACGAGCGTCAACCCAATCCGGGCCCGCCCGTGAAATCTAAGGTCATCATATGTTATCGAATCATTATTATAAACTCAAAAGTCAAGTAACCGACCGTACTTGAAATCGGGATAATAGTCACATCAAGTTTTCCTCCGAACGTCGCCGGAACAAATCAAATAGAATTTTGAAATCATAGTTACGTATAAAAAATCATATGCATAAAATCATGGTCATAATCCAAAAGATAAGTAAAATAGTCATATTTGAAATCGGAATAATAATTACAACATTTCCTTTCAAAAGTTATCGAAATTACATAAAAGGGCGCCGCGGGACCCACGACGGGTATAGACCCGAGCTGGGCCCGCCTATGAAAAACATACTCATTATATATCATACAAACTCCTACTAAAGTTTCAAAGCATTCCGAGCTTTTCTGAGAAAGTTATGAGCGTTTGTAATTTTTGAATCGCTAATGAATAAGTCCTTTCAAAAGAAAAATCAGCTTTTAAGTAGCCTTTGCAAATTATTAATTCCAAGGATATAAGGATCAACGTTATGGCATATTAGCACAAGGATACCAAGGAAACAAGTGCGAATCATATACAAGCTCGGATTTCGAGAGTAGAGTTTCCTAGAGGCTTGTATCATAGCCTACTTTAACTAAGGCATGCCAAAAAGAAAGGTTACTTTACATACCTCCAACGCTCTCCAAAATGACCCAAACTCAAGCTAATCCAACCTATGATTCGGGCTGCCCGCGATCTATACACAAGCCATAAAATGCCAAACATTAGCTAAGGGCACTTGAGCCATTCATTCCAACTATTCTTTAAATTCTACGAAAATTCGGACATTTCCCCCGTAAATAGGCTACCCCGAGAATTCAACTCGCCAAAACAATCAACAACAACAACAACAACCAACCTAACAACATCAACAACCAATCCAAAAGACAAAACAACAATAATAGCTTTCTTTTCCATTATTCAACAACTTACATAAATTCAATTCGACGACTTAACTTCAAGCCAAAATCGACGCTTATACATTCACATACTAACCCAAACCCCTACCAACAATATTTAAGGACCTTCTAAGCAATTCATACAACATTTCCAATAATCCAATTTTTTCTCCAAGTTGGCCGAAAACAAATTTCAACCGAGACAAACTCTTTAATTTTTCTCTTCATTTTCAAATCATGATTTGTATCCACAATTTATATTCTAACAATGCTATCTCATCAATATACCAATTACATTAAACGTACAATAAGCTTTAAATCAGCCCCTACCATTCCAACATCATTCTTGAGTCATTAAATACTCAATTCCAACTAAAATTCATAACGACGACAATTAAAACGCCAAGCGATAGTAATGCGATCTTCGACATACTATAGGACTCACATTCGTCCACACTACACATATACATATGTTAATGGTCCTCACATATAAAGATCGCATTAAATGCACAAAGTTCTCCAAATCAGCCCGCACATTTACCATATCGAACTTGGGACATTAAACTCTCATTTCCAACATAGAATTCATAGCGACGACGACTAAAACATTAAGCGACATTCATTCGTTTATTGTCATATAATGTGACCCATTTCAATCAACACTACACATACACATATATGGATGGTTCCCAATTGTTCTTCACCTTACAATGATCATAATCAACTAACTAAACATTAATTCATAATTTCAATCACAACACAACAACACCCATCACACGCCCAACCCTCATACATATGGCCTCCACTTCAACATACTTTATTTCATGATTTTCAACCATTATAAGATACTACAACATGAATATAACCTTCATAACACAAAAACAAGATCAAATCTTACCTTTTTCTCTTCAACTTCCAATAGCCTAGGGTTTCCAAAAGATGAAAAATAATAGGTTGATCGCTCCAACGATGCTTCCACGCTACTTAGGGACCTCAAAATAGTGGGTTTACATCAATGGAATAATTTTGGAAGAGCTAAAAATGGGGGTTGAAATTCCCCATGTGTCGGCCGAGAAATGCCCCGTGGGTGTTCTTCAATCTCTTTTTTTTTTTCTTTTCTCTAAGTGTTGTGGATGAAAATGAAGTGAAGTGGTCATCTTTTAAGTGAAGCAAGACTTGGTCAAGGTCCCTTGGCCCACATTAATGTGTTGTTCCAATTAAAATTGAACACCCTTGTGTGGGCCAACCATGGAAATTGTGGATGATTTTCATCTTCCAATCTTTATCACTTTTGGTCCCAAATTTTCCTAATTGTCCCATACCAATAAATTCGTGCACGACTTATATCTCAAAATAAAATCAAAGGTCAAAAATCCCGACTTTGTATCCCGAAATAGTTTTGTCCTTGACTTATCATAATTAGTTCGGATTGTTCCAATGTTCAAAAATACGGGTTCTAACAGGGGCCCTACGCGGCGCGAATTCAGATATAGTCAGGCTCCACTGTGATATCGGACACCGGGTGGAAAATAAAATTAAAAAAAATAAATTTTGTTGTAGAAATATGTGAGACAAATTATACTTATTTGAAAAAAATTATTTTATATTTTTATATTTTGAGTTTAGACCCCGGCTTAGTGTCACGCCCCGAACCATGGCCTGGGCGAAACACGGCACTCGGTGCCATATTGCATGTGACCGAGCGAACCACATGGCTTGCTGAATCATCATGAGGCATACATGAGCGGAAATATAGCATGAACGTGATGAGCTTTTATAAAACATGAGATGTCATAATAATTTAATGAAATATTTGTTTAAATCATGAATGCGGAAATAACATGAGTTGAGCCAAAGATGGCTAAACACCTTGCATGTCTAACATAACTAAACTGACTAGTCTATGAAACCTCTAATCATGAATCTTGACTGAAAAACGTACTTGCTGGGACAAGGCCCTCCAAAGATACCTTTAAATGCATGACTAGTAAAATAAAGATAACGACTAAACCCCGAATGAGATGGGGCTCACCAATGAGCCGATACGAGCAAATCCTACCGAGCGGATGCGGCGTCCAGTAAATACGTACCGCATCGTGAAATGCGAGCCCCGGCAATAAAAGGGGACGTCAGCACATTGAATGTACTGGTATGTAAAGCAACTGAAAGAAATAACATGGGACATGGAATAACATGATAAGAACTGAAACTGAAAACCTAGACATGAGCATGAGCATGAATACATATATATATATATATATATATATATATATATATATATAACATACGTAAAACATGATAAGTAGGGAGAGCATTTCATAAACCGACATGTGATATCACCACGTGAGTACGTGGAGTCTGGTCCTCGCCGCGACCAAACAGAGCCCTCATACCTTGCCAGGGTATAAGATGGTATCGTGCCTGATGGATCCATTCAGTGTAAAATTAAGGTATCGTCCTATCTGGGCGGAGCGATCCTTGTCCTATGGTGGCTACCTAGTTTCAGGCTATCTGAGCCTTTTCGGTAATTCGTGCAACTCTCAAAAACATGAACATAATATAATTGGCTAAGAAGCCCATGACTTTCGTGAATTAAGTTGTACTTGTCTTGTAATCATGATTTCACGAAATAACTTGTAAACATGGTTTCATGAAATAGCTTGTAAACATAGTTTCATGAAATAACGTGTAAGCATGGTTTCACGAAATAACTTGTAAATATGGTTTCATGAAATAAATTGTATTTAGTATGTATGTATCTTGTATTATAGCATGAAAGTAATTATATAATACAGTTGCATGAAAACTTGTAGATATGTAGGATATTCATGAAATAATCATCTTATTTAAAAACATGCATGCAAGAACCCATGGAATACAAGATATGGGTTTTCATAGATTACGGACGGATTCTCAATAATCATAAAGAAATATTAAGAACTCAATGATGGAATTACAACAATTCATACGTAATATAATCATGGATATGGACCTAGGGTTATCATGAGCATGGTATAGAAACCCTAGTTTTAGTAGAAAATCATAATTTATGGATTTTGAGGCGTGGGGAAGAAACAATGATGTTCCCACACGTAGATAGTAACTCTACATACCTTAGTCGCTCCAAAACTTGAATTAAAGACTTGAGCTTTGAAGAAGATTTCCAAAACCTTGAATTCTTGAACCTTTGAGATGGGTTTTCTTGAAAACCCTAGTTTTAGGAATGATGATTTCTTGTTTAGATCATTAGAGTATACGTTAGAATTGAGTTGGAATAATTAGAGTAGGCTTACCTTGGTGTTCTTGATGATGGGAGAGGGTAGGGTTTGAAGGAATGAAAAATAATGATTTGAACTGATATGGACGAATATATACTGTTCTGAAAAATTGCAGTTTACGTCCGCAAGACAAGATCTTGTCGTATTTTGAAATACCGCGTATTTTGAAATACGGTCCGTATTCCGAAAGGACTGCACTGCGTCTCTTCAGTAAAATGGCCATAACTCTTTGCACAGATGTCCGTTTGACCCCTATAATATACCGTTGGAAAGTTATTTCAAAGCTCTACAACTTTCATCAAGGAAGTTTTCCCAAATTCCAAATACGTTTTGAAATACGGGCCATATTTTGAAATACGGTCCGTTTTTAACAATGTAACATTCAAGTGTCAAATTCCAGAATGTTCAGAAATCATTGTTACCAGTTTACGACTTGATTTACGGACCGTATATCGAAATACGGTCACAATCGTTCATGGGCGTAAACCTCCATCTTACTAACCGAACAAAGAAATTCCAATTCTCACATCCTTTATCTTCGATTTTCCAAGTCTGGATCATGGTTAAAGCTTAGGTTAAAGGTACGGGGTGTTACAATTAGCACGGGCCTTCACCAACTAGTATCATTAATACATATGGATGAAGTTTGAAGTCAATATGCTTATTTTTCGAAATGTTTTCATAATTATATGTATAGTTGGAGCAGAAGACACTGAGTATGTCCGCAACTGACACTTTAAAAGGTGACCACCCTTGATTGCTCTACGAAAATCCATGTAATAGCATGGTTTCGGAGACTACTTAGCCTCAAATGGCAACAAAATTCTCAGCTCTTCTTCTTGAACATCCCTTATGTTCGTTTGTTTGAAATATATCTCTCATTTAAACTTGTGTTATTCCCTTACTTCACAATGCATCTCACTCTACTTCCGTTGAACTCGAAAGGTGTTACTTTTTCAGATTTCTCGCATCACTTGTGGATGGGAATTTGGTCTATTTATATGATTGGAAAATTTTCACTTTATGATTTAATTTTTTGAGTTGAGTAAGAACATATGTCCATTTCTCAGCATGATATCAGAGCCAAACTGATATCAATTTTTGGGTTACCTAATGTGGGGCGCATATTATGTTATTCATGCTCCAGATGGTAGACCTAAGCATCCGTGTGTATCAAATTTCTCACATCAATTGTGGATGGGGAATTCGGTCTCTGCATCTTATCCTCACATCATGAGCTAATTTATGTAGTTGAGTTAGCTAAGCAGAAGGTCCATTTCTTATCATTATTATTATTATTATTATTATTTTTATTTTTTTTAAATGTCATTGTTTTGTCGATGGTACAACGACTTGTCTATTGGTGGAACCGTGATTGAATTCTCTTTCTCAGAAAGTTCTATTTCATTTATAGAATAATAAGCAATCTTTTGTTATATATGTGTAGAATTTTGAATCCCCTCGAGATAAGAGAAACACATAGTAAATCTCAATTGTGGCATTTATGAATTTATTTTGAATCCCGAGAGTTAATTTGACTATGTTTGAAGATAAATTGGATTAAATCAGCTCATTATTTTTAAATTAAAATTTAGTTATTAAAAAACTATGGAAAAAAGTAGGGGAAAATTTCATAAATATACTATAAGTTTTTTTTTTCACGTCAATATGATGAAAAAATTTATTTAAAAATTTTGAAATCATGATTTGAAATCTCAAAATCATGCCTTTGCGAATGATTTGGGATTTCATCTAATGAGATGAAATCGCATATCCAAGCGCTGATGAAATCGCATGTCCAAACGCTGATTTCATCTCATAACATGAAACCATGACATGAAATTGCATGTCCAAATGCCTACTTATTTTAAAATTTTTGTTTCCCATCCGGTGCTTGATATCCACATCAGGGTCCGATTAAATTTGGATTTGGGCCTAGAAGTCTCACATTGGGGTAATCGCTCCCTAACAAATTGACTACAAATTTAAGACTCGAACCGAAATCTCTGATTAAGAATGATGGAGCAGTTATCACTCCACTCTACCATAACTGTGGTTGGTCAAAAAAGTCTTTTCTTCTCTTTCTCCTTAATAATGGGAGTTTTAACCCAAAAAGGAGGAAAAATGATTGCTCTTTTTTGGGTAGCTAAAGTTGCTCTTTATTTGAATTGAGTTTAAGTACAATGTACAAAGAGGGTAAAGTACATAAGTTGTTTACTTTTCTAGTTGGTATACATTAATTATATACTGATTATACACATATTATACATGAATCATACATATATGTTATGTCTCTTTTTTTTTTTTTAAATTTTCAGCAGAAGGTGGAAGAAGCCTTCAAGGAAGTTTCCCCTATCGCCCATTACAAAAACAACCAATATGCAAGAAGAATATCCTTGGCAAATGTATAGTCACTAAAAAACCACCAATTGCATTAAAGAAAGCACCACACCTGCAAACCCTTCCTTCTTTATGCTAAATGCAACGGGGCAGATCCTAAAATGAAACCATAGAAGCAGAGCAAGTGTACTAAAATTAAATACAATAAAAGTAGAAGCTTTGCTTTTCTATGAATTGCACTGTAGATATTATGTGTGTTCGACTTATTATCAGTACTATTAATTATTGTTGTATTTTCTTCTGGAATTTCTGAATCATGTACCCCTCTACTCGTTGTTTGTATCAATTAACATCTACCAAATATCATTAATACATATGGATGAAGTTGGAAGTTAATATGCTTATTTTTCGAAATGTTTTCATAATTACATGTATAGTTCAAGCAGAAGACAATGAGTATGTTCACCACGGCACTTTAAAAGGTGACTACCCGTGATTGCTCAAAGAAAATCCATGTAATAGCATGGTCTCGGAGACTACTTAGTCTCAAATGGCAATAAAATTCTCAGCTCTTCTTCTTGAAATATATCTCTCATTTAAACCTTGTGTTATTCCCTTACTTCACAATGCATTTCACTCTATTTCCGTTGAACTCGAAAGGTGTTAATTTTTCAGATTTCTCGCATCACTTGTGGATGGGAATTTGGTCTGTTTATATGGTTGTGGAAAATTTTCACTTCATGATTTAATTTTTTGGGTTGAGTAAGACCACATGGCCATTTCTCATCATGATATCAGAGCCAAACCGATATCAATTCTTGGGTTACCTAATTAGTGTTGGGCGCATAATATGTTATTTATGCTCCAGTTGGTAGGCCTGAGCATGCGTGTGTATCAAATTTCTCACATCCGTTGTGGATGGGGAATTCAGTCTCTGCATCTTATCCTCACGTCATGAGCTAATTTTTGTAGTTAGCTAGGCACAAGGTCCATTTCTTATCATTATTAAAAAAAAAAAAAAAAAAGTCATGGTTTTGTCGATGTTACAACGACTTGTCTATTGGAGGAGCCGTGATTGAATTCTCTTTCTCAGAAAACTATATTTCATATATAGAATAATAAACAGTCTTTTGTTATATATGTGTAGAATTTTGAACACCCTCAAGATAAGAGAAACACATAGTAAATCTCAATTGTGGCATTTATGAATTTTTTTTGAATCTCGAGAGTCAATTTGACTATCTTTGAAGATAAATTGGATTAAATTAACTCAATATTTTTAAATTAAAATTTAGTCATTAAAAAACTATGGAAAAAAGTAGTATAAGTTTCATTTTTTCATGTAAATGTGATGAAAAAATATATCTAAAAATGTTGGTCAAAGTTTGAATTTCGAAAAGCGAAAAGTGCCACATAATTGAAACTAGGGGAGTAGTAGGTAACAACACGAAAAAAATTAAGGTAACAACGCGATTATACCAAATCGGTTTTTGACATGAAACAACATCTCTCATGTTACATAACAATAGATTTAATAATACGACATAATAAAATTGAAGTAATCATAAAAATAAATATTATATTTAAAATAACAATACAATACAATATAAAATAGATAACAACCATCTAATTTCAAGGTGTGTAGTACGAGCAGAAGATAATACTGATTGGATTTGCGATTGCACTTTAAAAGGTGATTAAGGGTGATTTACAAGAATGGCCTTAGAAGTGGTGATCTTGAACTTTTGACTCTGGACAAAACATCAAGTTTAATAATTGTTGCCCCATGGGTATTTTTGACCATTAAAATTTTACATGATGTAAGCGGGTAAACAATTTAAGACCATCCATTTTCCTGTGATTAACTGCTCTAAGAGAATCCAATTAATAACATGGTCTCGGAGCCTACTAATGGCCTCAAATCAATGGCAACAGATTAGAATTCTCATCTATTCCTTTTCAATATTCCTTATGTTTGATTGTTTGAAATACATCCCTCATTTAACCTTTCCTCACTTCACAACACATCTCACTCTAACTTCATCGAAATCGGAAGCTGTCATTTTGTCAGATTTCTCTCACTGGTAGTGAACAGGGAATTCAGGCTCTATATATGGTTTTAAATAATCCTCATCGCATTATTTATAGTTTTTGAAATTGAGTTAAGCTTAAAATCAATTTTTATCATGATATCTAAGCCGGACCAATCTCAATTCTTATTTATTCAATATTTGTCTCCCAAATGAACAATCTGTCATTTTAATGTTCAAAAACTTTTAAAACTTAGTAAAGCGAAAGATCAATAAGACAAGTCAGTTATAGATAAGCAAGCAAGAACGATAGGTACAAAAAGGTGAGACAAGAGGCTCTCTTCTCTAGAAAGATAGTGTCCAAAATCTAGTAATCTAAGTCTTGCCCCTTCGGTGTCCTCTTATTAGCATGTGGTTTAATTATAGGTAATTATTCCCCATGATCCTTTAGTCTTTTCAACGAACGCGTTCATACCGACAGGCAGAGCTAGAAAGGGGAAGAGGTTCATATCCCAAGTGTGTTAATTTTTTTTTTCATTTATATATTATATATATTAAATCTTATTGATGAAAATTTTATCTCGCCACTACTTATATAATAAAAAATAATCAGCATAGGAAGTCCATACAAAATTTAGTAGATATAATTCACATGTTACTTTAATTTTTTGCTATTCGTCAATTACTCTTCAAGCTTATCCTCAATATCCAGTTGAATGGCTGGACAACCCAACAAACAATTAGTGAACACTGAGGTTTAAATATGTCGAATTACGAATGGGTTGATTGGAGTATGAGATCAGCCCAATTTACTAAGGTCGAACAACTCACTATTGCATGATTGGAGGTCTATCTATCTCACCATGACCCCCTACTCCTATAAATTAAAGGCCGTTGAAATGCCTATAAATAGAAGCTTATTTTAGTCTTTATTTAACAAAGGAAGACGGAGAGAAACTTAGAAGTCGGCCGACAAAGAAGAAGCTTTGAGTGCAGCCATGGATTCTTTTTTAAGACATCAAGAAAGTAGATATGAAAGCTTGCATTACTTTGTGTTAATTAACGAAACTTACGCAAGTATCATTTAAAAATTTAAATTGTGGAAAAACACTTCAGTGAATAAAGTTTCTAAAATAAATGGTAGTATAAAATATGGGGCAAAGGGTCAAATTTGTTCCTGAACTATGCGAAATCGAAGATTTGTTTTCCGTCAATAGCTGGGGTCAAATACGCTCTCGCTGCCACTAAAATAGGCTAAATTTGTCTTTATTTTCATACGGTGGAAACTTAACACCCGATGACGCCACGTGTCTAGCAATTAAGGGCTAATCCTTTCGCAGAGCTCACGAAAATTCGACTCTCTCTAATTTTGAGTATTTGATTTTTTTTTTTTGTTCCTGCTTGTTCTCTCCCATTATCTCTATATACCATCGATCCCCACAAATTTAATCCGTATAGCCGATCACCGCAAATTTAATCAGTATACATTCCCTCCGTTCACTTTTATTTGTTAACTATGGACTTTGCACACCCATTAAGAAATAATAAATGAAGTGCATATTTTATTATGATATTCATATTAATTGATGTATAATTATATTGGATTTAGAAAATGATTTGGAATGAGTAATTAATATTAAAGGTAAAATAAGAAAAAAATTTATTTTTCTCTTAATATGTGAAAGTGAACAAGTAAAAATAAAAATTTATTTTTAAAATAATAAATAAGTAAAAGTGAACGGAGGGAGTATAAAGTAAATTTAAGGTGAAATGAAAGCTAACATATATTGGTCACTTCTTTTCTTGGAAAAAGACGACCATAGCCATCTACTTTGAGAAGACTCATGCATGCATATTAAAAGTGGACCAAACGAAGTTTCATTTATCATTTGTGTCAGTCCAATTCAAGCCCCAGAAAAACAAATTGGAAAACGAGGGTGTATTTTTCAAACAGTTTAAAAAACCTCACACACTTCATATTCCTTTTCATTTACTATAATAACAGAGTTGTCATATAGCTTATTCATTAATTAAGCAGCACAAAAATTTATTTACTCGATGTTTATCAAATGCGTACCACATATTTTTCAGCAGCTTCCCGGAGATTCTCATCTACTTTAATGTGAAACTCGAACTTATCCATTTTATGCGATGCTATTTTTATATTAGCCCATTAAGAAAAGAATGATATTATCCCATATTTAGATTATATTTTTTTCTCTTCCACTTGGTGATTCACAGCTGACCTACCCTACTGTCTAATTATCTTAGCCTTTATTATCCTACTCCTTGGTCTATTTTCAGCAACTTCCCCGAGATCGCAATTGAGCAATCTATCATATCCATCAGACTAATTAGTCAAGCTTTTTTTTTAGTCAAGCTTCATAAATAAACAAAAAATGAAAAGAAAAAAAAAAGAAGATAAAAACCCACACAATTTTATAATTTTATTTTCTCTTAAGCAAAAAAAATATCTTGTCAATCATACTTATTATATTACTAAATGTAAGCTTTGATTGGTTTGCTTCATTAGATGTTGTTGGAGTCACATAATTTTAGGAAAATAATTTTTTTTTAAAATCAGAAAAATAATTTTCCTGATGGAAGAAGGAAAATAAAGTTTCATAAGTTACATTTCATGTTAATCGTCTTCCCCCGCCTTCCAACCCTTTGCCCCTGCCCCCACTACGTCCCCTTCCTGCATCCCTGCCCCTCACCCCCCATCCCCTTGGCACCCCGATCCCACCCCCACACTGTCGACCCCCACTCCCCAACTCATCCCCACGCCTCATCCCATTCATCGTCGTAGTGTTTGCCAAATATATAAATGCTAATTTGGACAAAATCTCTTAGTTTACCAAACACTAGAAATATGTAAGAAGACTACTTATTTTTCATACCAAACACACATTTGATCTTACTATATTTGAGTTTTCCGAAAAAGGCTAATTTACGGACTCATTCATACACACAGATTAACTAGACATTATTGTCATCAACTTGAGAAGACTTTGACCCAACTGAAGTGTTAATTAAATGTTAGGCAAAGACTCCAAGTCAAGTGAAGCTGCGTCCACACATTTGTGAATTCCTTATCTTTGTTCCCTTCAGAAACATTATAAAAGAGTCAGCATATAAGCTTATTAATTAATTAAGCACCTCATCAAAGAATTCCCCATTGCTTTAGAAGCCATGACTCACAAGACGTTATCTTTATTATTCATAGCCTTTTTTGTCTTAATTTTCTGTCTATCCTCAGCAACCTCCAGGAAATTGTCAGGTTTAGTAATTCCTTCACTGTATAATGTAGTAATTCAAAAGTAACTTTTAAACTATGTAGCCTCCCATCAAATAATAGCTGAAAAATGTATAATTTCTGTGTATTAAGATGTACTATACATATTTTTTGAATAATTCGCGTATATTTGGCTTTGCTGTATAGTGTAAATCAAAAGGGAAAGAAAATTCAGAGAAATAGTGATGTCTGACTTTTCTTCCCCTTCTCATTAATGGCTTTTTAAACCCAAAACAGAAAAAATATTGCTCTTTATTTTAATTGAGTTTAAGTTCTTTGCTAAGAGGGCGTAAAGTATACTGTACTTACATAATTACGCATAACAGGAGTTGGAGTTGGCGGCAGTAAAGTTGAAATCCAAGGCCATCACTCTAGTTCAGTCCCTTCAACAAATGGACAATCACTGCTTGGTAAAATTCTATGATTAATTTTCTTTTTCATATTTATATTTTGTCATTGAAAAGCAAGCAACTTGTTCTTTCTTTTGACTGCAACCCAATAATCACCACATGGTAAAAGCTGCCTAAGTCTACACTTTGTTATTCTAACTTTTAAAAACTTCCCCCCTGTTAACGTAAAAAAATATTCAGGTTAATGTATATATCCACAATAAATTAGAAAAACCATTCATTTGGAGTAGTCTTGTTATGCTGGAAAATATAGAACGGAGAAAATTGTGACTTGCTCAGGACTCACCCCAGGGTTTGCGTAGATGTGGGCCTCTTGCCTCCTGAGACTTCCTGCCTTCATCCCAATTTATGACACGATATTTAGTTGGATACAGTAATACAAGGTTGAAGACAAAAATAAAATTGATTGCGTATACCTTCACTAATAAATTGGTTTTGAGAAGTACATCCAAACATTATAACAGTCATTCTCTATAATAACATTTCATTATTACAATCATGTTTCTTGTGGAATCGATCTTTCTTGTTATGTTATAGTATTATATCTTCTACATAACATCATTTCGCTATAATAATAATAAAAAAAAATCGGGACAAACGATATTGTTATGGAGAGGTTTGACTGTATAATATCTTTATGTTTACTTTATTTTTTTGGGAATTAAACTTGCAGCAAAAGATCGGAAACCAATTAGCTATCGTGCATTAAGAAAACCACCGGTATGCAATGAGAAGATTTATGGCAACTGTGTAAAAGGTCCACACAAACCCTGCAGGAATCATATCAACTGTTAGAAGCAGAGGGCGTGTATCAAAATAAAATAAAGTTAAAAGCTCTTGCTTTGCTATGTGGTAATTGCACTATATGTATTATTAAGTATGTTTTATAAGCATTACTATTAAGTAATGTTTTTTATTTTATTTTGTATTCCTGAATCATGTAATACCACTCTATTGGCTAGCTGAATGCTTGTATGGTTAGATATAGTACTTTTATTATAATCAGTACTTCCACATCGGATTTGGGATGAGGTTAATAATCAAAAATTCGGGTTTAATAATATGGGTGACTTGGATCAATATATATGGATTGAGTGATTTAATTTACATTGGATTAATATCTGGATGAATCATACATTTCGACGTGACTTTTTATAAACGCATCTAGTCAACTAGTCAACCCTTATTTTTGGGGATATTTTTTAAACTAAATATTAACGTTAAGCATATTTTTTATCCAATAGATGAAAGCAGTATATTATTAAGCCAAATTCAATAGATTAGAGATATTTTTAACCTTTTTCCGTTTTGTATATATAGGCATCACAGTTGTAAAAAAATCATACTCTTTACGTCAATTCAAATCACGCCTCATAAAGAAAGAAATAACGGAAAAAGAAATTTAGAGGAAAAAAATAATCTATGATCCACTTGGCAATATATTCACTGACCTTCCAAAGAAAGTTCCACTCTATTTTTTTTCCCAACTTTCGTCTCCGAACCTTCAGTCTATTTTCAGCAACTTCCTAGAGATAGCCATCTAATTTAAATATTCTTTTTGTCTCAATTTATGTGACACAATTTTTATTTTGATTTATCTTAAAAAGAATATCAACTTTCTATATTTATAAATAATTTAATTTTATGAGATGATTTACAACCACACAGTTATATAAAGCTTGTTTTGGATCACATATTTTAAAAGTCTTCATTTTTTTTTTTAAATTTCGTGTCAAGTCAAATGATGGCACATAAATTGGGATGGAGGGAGTAGTCAATATAATACTCCATATGATCCAATTTTCTGCGGCACTATTTCCGTATTAGTCCTTAGAAGAAATACTTTTTTAAATCTGTCTAGAGTTATTAACAAAAGCTATCCAAATTAGTATCGATTAATTTTCGTAGAAAGGCATCTTAAATTGAGCCAGACATCACCTAGAGGCGGTATTAGAAGCCACATACACGGGTTCGACCGAATACAATAGCTTTAGGGGTGGAGCCACTGTTTAAGGTACGGGTTATGTCAAATTTAATAACTTTGGTTAAAACTCTATATTTGTTTAAATAACTATTTTAATATGTACATATTGTTAATTTAGAACACAATACTTAAAATAACTAGAAGTTTCAAATACTGGCTCCGCCTCTGAATAACTTAAGCTCAAATTTTGTATTTGTATTAAAATATTCACTAAAAAGGTACACATTAAATTCAGAATTTAATTACTAACATCTAACATCTGGTATCACTACTATAAAATTTAAACCTACTTACTTTGTTCCAATTTAAATGTCTTATTTTTCTTTTTGGTTTATTAAAAAAAGAGTGTCTATTTCTATATTTAGTAATTTTTTTCAATTACAACATCCTACCTGACAACTTTAAGACTAATATATTTAAAGGACTACTTACATTTTTAATTTAACTTTACAAAATTAAAAAATATTTACTTATTTTTTAAACTCCATATCTAATCAAACTAAAATACTTAATTAACAATCCTCGTTCCGCCTCCAAACATCACAACCATCAACTTGAGAAGAATTGATTGATGTATGAAAAGTGGAACAGCTGAAGGATCTTTACATTAGACCAAGTCAAGCCCCAGAAAGAAACAAAAAGTGAAAAAGGACAGGTAGATCTAAAACCCCAACACGATTCTTTCCTTTAAGCTTTTACTTCAACAAAAAAATAATGTCACTATATTTTGTTCATTTAAAAGAAATGACAGCTTTTCATGTTTAAAAACTTCTAAATTATAACATTTTCATTTTATCCTTAATAATATGTCTAAGATTCACAAAATATTAAGTGGTCATTTGGTAGATAACCAAAATTATTTCGGGATTATAATCCCTAGACTAATTTATTCCATATCTTGGGGCTATTTTATCCCATCAAAGAGATGGGATAAAATAATCCTAGGATAAGTGGGATAAGAAGGGATATCCCAGCTTATACCATGAAATGCATTTTATACTTTATTTGGTACAAGATATAAATTTATTCCAGAATAAATCTGTACCTTCTACAAAATATGGTACAAAAAATTAGTGCTGCAATATCCCATCTTATACCATGCACCAAACGACCCCTAAGGATAATCCTTATATGTTCGGAATAAGCAATCTCGGGATTAGTTGTAACATAACTATGCTAATATTATTTTTATACCACCCTCAGTGTAGGATAATTATTTCGAAATAAAACACCAAAATGACAAATATATCCTTTTCCAAAGCTCTTCTCCCAATGCTCTCTAAAAATATAAAATTAAAATTTAAAACTTTTCCCAACTTATCTAAAACTAAACACATGTTTTATGTTATATTGTTTTATGTTATACACAATATATCTTATTTTTAAGTCAATAGACCAAACATCTATCAATAATCAATAAAAGTATATCCTCTACACAATTCCGACTTAGTAATCCTCCATCAAATGACCCCTAAATGTTAGCCACAGACCCCAAGACAGGCCCCAAATTTGGAATATTGAGGTTAATTTTATATCATGTTTGGTAGAAAATATAAAATTATTCCAGAGTAAATTTATAACTTCTACTAAACAAAGTATAAAATGACGCCCTTACTTAAAGATGGGATATCCCACCTTATCTCATTAACCTTGCGATTATTTTATCCCACCTTTTAGATGATAAATTAATCTCAAGATTGTAATCCTGAAATTATAATACCTCAATAATTTTGTCCACGTACCGAACGATCACTAACATTAAAGGGTCCACATATTTGTGTATTTCTTATCATTGCTCCGTTTCCTCCGATGCCTCTTCCCTCAAGTTCCTTCGGTCCCCCTTTAGATTGGTGACACGTGTCACTTAATTAAATGACCAAGATTCATTCTTCCAAATATGACTCTATACACACTCCTACACAGAATCAAACCTAAGTTCCTTTCTTCCTCCCCTCTCTTTCAATGAATGGCGATGGGAGAACCGACAATATTACGTCAATTGTCAAATACATAGAGTACGAAGTTCTTAATTTTCCTCTTGCATTTCTTTTGGTGTAATCTTTAAAACTGATGAAATACAGGCATACGCAACGGAAGCAAATAAATCAAGAACGAACTTGCATGTAATATAAACAATAAATAATTAATATATTAATCAGACATAAAATTGATATTTATATCTTGAAGCATGACCGCTATCAAGAATCGAATCTTCAACCATGAACACACACCATCCACCAGATCATTATCCTTCAGTTCCACAATCTTCTGTTGTGTAACCCGAATAATACCAGAATTTGTAAAATTTGTGTGGGCAAATTTCTATGAAAAAAGTGTAGAAACTTGTAAAACCCTTTTTCTCCTTATGTCCCCTATTTTATAACTATAGGTTTTAGGGTTTTCACCCTTTCGAAAACCTGCTAGGTCTTTATTTTTCACCAAGAAATAATATTCCATTTAAATCTTTATTATTCTGGCACAACAGGGATCACAAAATTTAATTAACGAGGCTTCCTATTATGGAATTAATTCGAAATATCTGAATTAATCCTACCATAATAAATTACGAATTATTCCACTAAAAAATCGTAACTGCACTCCTTAGTTCAATTTTAAAATCTTTCATTAAATCTTATTTAACTCCCTATGTTAAGATTACAGACACCAATCAATTATATTAAATTACTGACAATTTAATTCATTGACTAATTGAATCATTTATATTTCCGCTTAACTTATATCATATGACGGATACAAAATACACCTGTAGGGTTTTCACATGAGACTTATAAGCATTTATAAAGGGGCATCATCAATCTCAAAGTCAAGACATAGATTCCATCAACTAATGTATTATTTCACTAATTATTATCCAATTGACCAGGAATATATAGACCCGCAATTGAGTCGTACCTTTTAATAAATCAAAATAATGAACAAATTACATTGATCATAATAAATATATCAAGAATAAGAGTATAAGTACATTTAATGAACTAGAGAATTTGTTTTATATATTCAGTACAAAAACACTTATCTCTACTTGGCCCATTCAGTACATACAAAATGTACTATCATAAGAAGACGGAACTATACCGTTCCCATAATGAAGATACATTATATTAATCTTGTGCTACAATCATACCGATGGCTTTGTCCAAATTCCATCTTAGATTATGAACATAAACTTTACCGTGTATAAGCTAAACACTATACAGCAAATCATCTATTATATAAGTAAAAGACACACATACTAGTATATGATCTATTTAACTCTTTATTAAAAATTAAATAAATAATTGTTCTATAATAAACACTATATCCAAACACATGATTAATAATATATATGTCACGATCCAACCCCGTAGGCCGTGACTAATGCCCGAGCTGGGCACTCGTACACACCCATTAACCATAATCAACATACTAATAACTTAAGCATATGCAAAGGTAAGACGTCGTCTCCATAATCGGTCCACAGCAAGCATAACAAGAACTTATATAGACAGAAAAGTAAATCGTCGCCCCAAAGCTGTCACATATGCATATATACATAACGGGCATAAGCCGGTAAGGCTGTCATAATGTAAGGGGACGCCCAGAACACAAACCACACAAACATAACTGTACACTAACTTCCCACAACCCACACATATGTCTACAGACCTCTAAGAGTTATAACAGAATCATATGAGGGGACAGGGCCCCGTCGTACCCCTGGGTATACATACAAATACACAACAAAAGTGTCTGTACCACAGATATAGGCTCCGAAGCAAGGGAGCGCTCCAAAATAGCAGAATAGATATCCTAGGCTGACGAATCACCAGAACGAACGCTTGTACCTGCGGGCATAAAACGCAGCCCCCGAAGAAAGGGGGTCAGTACGGAATATGTACTGAGTATGTAAAGCATGGGATACAGTAACAGGATCATAACCGAACTGGGAATTACAGAAACGGGCACAATAACCAGAAAATCAACAGACTTGTCTTTGAAACACATATCATGCATATCAATATCATGTCATCATATCATCATATATATATATACCGTACCCGGCCCTCTAGTGAGGGGCTCGGTGAACAGAATCATCATATTATCATGTCATCATATCATCATGTCATCATATATATATATATATATATACCGTACCCGGCCCTCTAGTGAGGGGCTCGGTGAAGTAATCATATACATACCGTACCCGGCCCTCTAGTGATGGACTTGGTGAATGAGATCATGTCTCCATCATGCATATCATACTCGGCCCATCCTGTGGGCTGGCGCCATCATCATATCATCAAATATACCGTACCCGGCCCTCTAATGAGGGACTCGGTGAACAATACAGTGAACTGTGCACGAATACATACCCGACTCGGGACTCGGTGAAAGATGTAGCAACAGCTCGCACGAGCAGAGTAGTGAGAAATCATATGCACATAAATCATCATTACAGACTCAATGGATAAGTAAGTAGTTGACACTCGAGAGTTAAAGCGGTAATCATGTTAAGCTCTTTCAAAAAAAGTCGTTAGGACTATACAAAGGGAAATCTCGGGGACCACGGATATGCATCAAACCAATCCGGGCCCGCCCATGAAAGTTAAAGTCATTATTCGTTATAGAATCTTCTATGAACGTTTCGAAGCGATCCGGTTCCGTCTATGAAAGTTACGGCCATTATTAGACATAGGATCTGTTAAGAACACAAAAATCTTTATGCAACCTTTAAAATCCAATCACACAAGAGACATAAAGACTATAGTTCTACTACATTAAGAATGCCAACATTAAGAGATGAATAAGAATCGTAAACATGCTCGGACCGCAAGAATGGAGTTACCCCGAGGCTCGTATCATAGCCTACTTACAACTAAGACATGCCAAAAGAAAGAAAGGTAAGCTTTACATACCTCGTCCGCTTCCTAAGCTAATCCAATCTTAATCCTCGGGCTGACCAAGATCTACAACAACATCATTTGCTACCAAACATTAGTCGTAGGCACTTAGGAATCCAATTCTAAGCTAGCACTTTATTTACGAATTCGGCAGATTTCCCCTGTAAATTCAACAACCCCGAGAATTCAACTCGGCCAAATTATCAACAACAATACCAATAACCATACTAGCAACATCAACGAGTAATTCAAAACACATTCTAACATTAGTAATTCTTTTCCATATAATTCGACGGCATTTCATTTACATTCAAACCAACCGCATACAATCAAACCAACACCAATGGTCACACATTCAAGTACTAATCCGAGATCATTCAAACGAGATTCAAGAACATTTCAAACAATCCGCACAATGATCAAAACAACCCAACCATTATACAAGGCCACCCGAAACCTTCCAACTTCCATAGAACTACAACAACACATTTCTTTCTTCCAAATTCACAAACTACACCAACAAACCACACTTTAACAACATCATTCTCATAAATTCAAGAAACTATATTAAAATCACATTACCTTCCAAATCAACCCACACGATTATAACTTCAACTTGGATCATTAAACCTTCATTTTACATCATAGAATCCACAACAACAACAACCAAAATACTACATAAAATTAGTTCATTCCTTCTATACCAAAACAACCCACTCACGGCTACAACATTATCATACAAAATTTCATGAATTTCATCCATTTTCACACACTACAACATGCACAAATCATCCATAACACATGTAAAAGAGGATTGAACCATACCTTTTCCACTTAGTTCTTCAACTTGGCTAAGGTTGTGCCTTGCAAGAACGAATGGTTTGCTTGCTCCAACAACTACACCACGTTATAGAGGGCCTTCCAATTGGTAGAAAAGCTAGAAGAAATTATTTTCTTGATCAATTCCTCATAGACCTTACTCGGCCTATAGCCATGGCCGAATAGCTCCCCTTTTTTTTTCTCCAAGTCTCTACAAGGTTCTAAGGTGTGTGAAGATGATGAATATGATTTAATTAGTCATCTTTTATCAACATATATAATACCTCCATGTGGCCCATGGCCCACCCCAACTTGGACGGCCACTTGGCCTTTTAATTCAAGAATTACTAACTTTTCATAATTCACTTTTAACCCCAAATTTTCCTTAATATTCCATACCAATAAAATCATAAGCAACTTATGCCTTAAAACAAAATCGAAGGTCAAAAGTCTCTACCTCGTATCCCGGAATAGTCTTGTCCTTAACTTATCACAACTAGCTCGGAATGTCCCAATGTACAAAATGCGGGATATAACAATATATCCCAACAATCTTTCACTTAGACTTTTAACCATGATGAACCTGATGAAATACAAGCATACGCAACGGAAGCAAATAGTCAGGAACGAACTTGCATGTAATATAGACAATAAATAATTAATATATTAATCAAACATAAAATTGATACTTATATCTTGAAGCGTGACCGCGATCAAGAATCGAATCTTCAAACACGAACACACACCATCCACGAGATCGTCATCCTTCAGTTCCACAGTCTTCTGTTGTGTAACCCGAATAATATCAAAATTTGTAAAATTCGTGTGGGCGAATTTCTATGAAAAAAGTGTAGAAACTTGTAAAACCCTTTTTCTCCTTATGCCCCCTATTTTATAACTATAGGTTTTAGGATTTTCACCCTTTCCAAAACCTGCTAGGTCTTTATTTTCTACCAAGAAATAATATTTCATTTAAATCTTTATTATTCGGGCACAGCAAGGACCACAAAATTTAATTAACGAGGCTTCCTATTATGGAATTAATTTGAAATATCTGAATTAATCCTACCATAATAAATTATGAATTATTCCACTAAAAAATCGTAACTGCACTCCTCAGTTCAATTTTAAAAATTTTCATTAAATCTTATTTAACTCCCCATATTAAGATTACAGATACCAATCAATTAAATTACTGACAATTTAATTCATTGACTAATTGAATCTTTTATATTTCCGCTTAACTTATATCATGTGACGGATACAAAATGCACCTGCAGGGTTTTCACATGAGACTTATAAGCATTTATAAAGGGGTATCATCAATCTCAAAGTTAAGACATGGATTCTATCAACTAATTATTATTTCACAAAAGTATTTTGCCATTATCCAATTGATCAGGAATACATAGACCCGCAATTGAGTCGTACCTTTTAATAAATCAAAATAATGAACAAATCACATTGATCATAATAATTATATCAAGATTAAGAGTATAAGTACATTTAATGAACTAGCGAATTTGTTTTAATATATTCAGTACAAAAACACTTATCTCTACTTGGTCCGTTCAATACATATAAAATGTACTAGCACAAGAAGACGGAATTATACGGTTCCCATAATGAAGATACATTATATTAATCTTGTGTTACAATCACATCGATGGCTTTGTCCAAAATTTCATCTTAGATTGTGAACATAAACTTTATACTTATAAGAACCGATAATTTAATCTTTCGTATATAAGCTAAACTCTATACAGTAAATCATCTATTATATAAGTAAAAGACATACATACTAGTATATGATCTATTTAACTCTTTATAAAAAATTAAATAAATAATTATTCTATAATAAATACTATATCCAAATACATAGTTAATAATATATATCCCAACAATCTTTTACTTAGACTTTCATATGCATGGTTAATGGTATATACCGCAACACTCTCCTCACGAAAAATTGGCAACTTTATGCCCGATAGAAGAAGATCATTATCAATTTGCCTATTGCTTCATTTGGTGTAATCTTCAAAATTTGCTGTAAGTAAATCCGGCTCAGCCTTTATATATTTTTTATGTGTTAATATTAGCATTTAACATTCATATACATTAGTTGGAGATTGGACATAAATTACTTGTTATGAACGGAGTTAAAGAGAACGGGAATCAAAGTGGAGGGTATATTAATTAACACTGTGCGGAAGGAAAAGAAAGACATAGAGGGCATTCACGGGAAGAAGAAAAATGGGTTTAGTTCTGTGTTTTCCCTTAGCCATTCATTGGTGAGAGAGGAGGAAGAAAGAAAATTGGGTTTGGTTCTATGTAGGAGTATGTATAGAGTTATACTTGAAAGAATTCGTTAATTTAATTGACATGTTTCACCAATCTAAAGGGGGACTGGAGGAACTTGAGGGGAGCCGGTTCCATCAGGAATAAGCTTATTGATTTATTAAGCACCTTACCATATATATCTTTTAGAGAGTTTCCCTTTTGTCCATTGCAGTTGAAGCCATGAATCACAAAGCCTTCTCTTTACTATCCATAGCCCTTTTTGTCTTACTTTCTGTCTATCCTCAGCAACCGTCAGAAGATTGTCAGGTATAGTAATCCCAGACTTCTGTTCCTCTTTTTTTCTTTTTTTTTCTTTTTCTTTTCATTCGGTGTCCGGTATTTATATTAGGATCCGCCTAAATTCGAATTTGTATTGGAAAGTCCAGCATTAAGGGGTAAATTGCTCTCTAACAAAAATGACTTCATATCTCCGACTCAAACTCAAAACCTCTGGTTAAAAATGGAGTACTTATGTCTCTTGGAAAGTACTATTTTAAGTCTAGCTATGAGATTAGGCTGAGCACAATATTTTACAAGAATATGATATTCTATAAAGCTTTAGAAATTCAACTAACAAATGAACTAGATATTCATACTTACTTGAAAAAAATATAAAATTACACCATTTGAATTTGTATTTCAGGTTAAATTTGTTTCTTAATTTGCTAAACTATGTTTGCTTTTTTTTTTTTTTCCTTCAAATGTTGTAATACCGGGGACATGCAATGTGCAATGAGAAATGTATGGCAATTGTATACGAGGCAAACCAATAAAAAGATGACTCTGCAGGAATCATATCAACTGTGAGTAGCAGTGCAGACTGAGTGTACCAAAATAAAATAAAATAAAATAAACTTAGAACCTCCGTTTGACCACGAATTGCATTTCTTTTCTACTATATTAGAAGCACGGGTTGAAGCAGGATCGTCGTCATTCCAAGGGCATTTCGGTCATTTCACGCGTGCCTTTCAATCTGACATCTGAGCCGCCACGTAATTCATATTCTCGACCCTTCTTCCTGGCAAGGCCAAGGTAGTCTGCTAAAGTAGTTTTTACACATTCTCTCTCTTCATTGTTTCCAATACCCAATTGACCATCTTCTCTAGAGCCCCTAAACAATAAACACGTGCATGCATACAATAAACATAGTGATTGCTTTGATAAATTGAAGGGGCTAAAAAATAGTTTGAGCTGTGTTTGAATAGCGCATCAAGGCGGTTCTGGAAGCCATACTTTTGTGGGTGCTCTCAGTTTACTGTGTATTTTTCGCTGCTAAGTAAGGAATACTTGGAGCTTTCACTTTTTATTACAGTTTGGTGGAAATCTGATTTCAAGAATCACATTAGAGTCAATTCCCATTTTGATATAGTGCTTTTTCGGGTGTTTTTAACTTTTTATGTCATAATTTTTACAAAGTATTGTTTTAGTTCCGTTCCCCCCCCTTCCATTCATGTGTTTAGTCAAGTTTTAAGGTTCTAATATTGATGGGTCGTTACTTTAATTTACTTATAGTTTCATGTGTTTAGTTTTCTTTCAACCCTCCATAATTCCTAATTCCGGAGAAGTAAAAATTGATTTTATTTTCCATTTAATTTGATATTCAGGAACAGATTACTCTTGCTTATGGCATCCGCAGCAAGCTCCAATTTGCAGGTGAAGAAATACTCATCTACGTTGATGCTTCAATTTTGGGCAAGGTAACAATTGTTGATTCTTCTAAAGCATTCTTATTCTCATTTTTTTTCGTGTAAATCTTTTGTTATTTTAGTTTCCTTGGTTTTGAAGTGGTACTTAATTCATAGTTGTAGGTTGTCCGACTGTATTGGTGACTGCATCACTTGGTTTTCATCACTTGTTTTTATTGAATTTTTTGATATGGTTATCCGCAAGGGCTAATATTGAGATGTAGTTTGGAATCAGCTTTGTCCTCTTAAATTTTTTGAATTTATGTAGTTAATGGATATGTGAAAAGGCCTATAAGTATGTTAATGCCGCCAAAATGGAGGTATGAGATGCATTTTACTTTGAATTATGTGAAGATAATATAGTAAGAAGGGAACAGATAGAAGTGGTGAATACCAGAGGCGGATCTAGGATTTGAATGTAGCGGGTGCCACAATTTTCTTCAATGTATATCTTGTTAGGAACGTGTATTTGGGTCAAATCCATCTCTTTTTAGTTTATTCGGGTCAACTTAATAGGCTTTTTTTAATTTGCAAATATGAAATTACATCTCAAAAAATCAAGAAACGAACATAATTAGAATCTCAAACAAGGAATCTCACCCATTAACAACAAAAGTAAAATCAACATTTTCACCAAGGGACTTGTATCTCATGTATATTAAAAAATGAATTTGCACAAGTAAAATAACATCTTCAATAAAGAAATTACACCAATCAAAATAAGAAAAATAATAGAAAAACTCTTCAATAGGTAAATACACCCCATAAGTAAATGTAGAATTAGATAAACTACAAATTCTCAAAAATAAATCATAAATTTCATGTTTTTTCTAAGCAGTTAACTTAATTAAATTTCCATCACAATTTAACTATTAAAGTAATTTAAATTGAATTTAACAATTATAGAATAGCATAAATTTTTATAATACACTCCTTTCGTCCATTTTTATTTGTCCATTATACAAAAAATATATGTCCACATTTACTTGTAAGTTATATAGTTTGAACAACCAAGACATAATTTATCGTTTTATACCTATTTTACCCTTATTATTAAGTACTCCAATTCATTGCTCTTTTTTTTTTTTTTTTTGCTTATTAAGAGTGTCCCAAGTCAAATATAGACAAGTAAACATGGACGGAGGGAGTAATAAACAAAAGAATTATAAAAAATAAAAAAAATGAATTTTGATCTCAATCTAAAATTCCCATCGAGACTCAAGTTTTTCGATTTAAATACTCACAGATTTGAGATTAAGAGAAATGCTTAATTTAAGGGATTTTGAAGTTTCTATTTGTGTGTTCTTGCTAGAGATCACATATAAGATAATAGAAAAAAGAAAAGACAATATAAATAATAAAAAGATAAATAGAAAATTGGGAGAGGCGAAAAGGGAGTTACTGGAACAAAGCAAGTAACAAAGCACAAAGAAAAATTGGAGTCGAAAAATGTTCAAGAGAGATTCAAACTTGTGTCTACTAGCTGTGACACTTTTGTCTAATTTAAGACTGGGGTGGCAGGATCAAATATTTAACCTAATTTAAGCAAATTACAACATAAGTATATAAAAAAATTATTAATCTGTGGGGTTCCATGCCACTCCCACCCCTTAGGGTGGATCCGCCCCTAGTGAATACACAACTAAATATTAGTAGTAACCAATTTAGGCCCATGTGTGTTCTTACTCGCCAACTCTAACCCTTTTCTTTTCCTCTGCTGAATTAGTGGTCATGTTAGGCAACACCTCTCATAATAGCTTTATAACATTCTTTTGAAAAAACAAAGTAGTAGTAAACCATAAACATCGCTAAGCTAATAGTGGTACTTCTACTGCTTCATTTCCAGAATGCTTAAGAGCTTTTAGCCAAACAAAACTAGGGAAAGAAAGAGAAGAAGAGAATTAATGGTGCTACCACTGCTTCCCTGCTAGAGTGCGTAATGAGAAGAAGAGAATGTTGTTCTGTGTTAGTATATGTTTTGGCCTCTAAATTTTAGAAGATGTAAAAGAGAAGTTTCTTATTTAGCATTTTGGAAATAATAGGGTAAAAGCAAATAATGGAAGAATCTGAGTACTATGATGTTCGTGGTGTTGCTTCTGTAGCATCTCCAGAAGAGATATGCAGAGCCTACTATCTCAAGGTTTTTGAATTTCCTTCTTTATGTTTTACATTCTAAATTTAATTTTTTCAGCTTTGCTTAGTGATTGTTTTTATTGTAGTTTGTTACACTCTAAGTTTCATCTGTTTGTACTTTTAAAATTTGCTAAATGGATGTAATTAAACATTTTTGGGATGTTTGAATTAGGAAATCAAGATGTATTTTTTTTTCCATTTGATTATTTGTTAAACTAACATTCATTTGATATGAAGTACAAATGGTGTAGAAACGACCATTTTGGTATGTTGAAGAAAATATTTGACAACAAACACATTCACTAAATTGAAATTGTACCGCATTATACGAGGAGTGAAAATTATCCGTGGGTGTGTGTTTCTTTTCTTAAATAATGCATAAGATTTTAACATCATATTTGTTGTTTGTAGAAATGACATTGACTGACATCTCTATTAGAGTTGATATATATTTCTTTGATTGTTAACTCAACAACTCTTTTAGTTAGCTACTACATTTCTTCCTATTGAAACGAGATGCTAAAAACTTCCACATAGAGACGGATAATTGATTTTTCTGTTAGTAGGAGCGTCACTAAGAGTAGTGAATCATGTTGTGGAGAGAACTACTAATAGAAGGTCTCATTCCTTATTGTGTCAGTGGCTTAGTGCGTACAAGTAGATTTGTTTGGAGGATGAGCTATAAGATAACCTTTATATTCTGTTATAGCTTATTAAATTTCTAATCACTTTACTTGCATAATTATTTACCCCCCCCCCCCCCCCCCCCCCCCCCCCCCCCCCCCCCCCCCCCCCCCCCCCCCCCCCGATTGGTAAGCTAAATGAGTATATTTGAAATGTATATTAACTATTGTCACGGTTACCTGGTATGTTACCCCAATGACCATATTTAATATTTGTCAGGTCTTTATATTTAAATTCAGAAACAATGATTAAAGATTTTTATTTGCATACTGATCTTGGCTACTATGTTTGTCTTATATACAAGCATAATTTGTGATTCTTGAACATGTCGAGAGGATTGGACTATTGGAGTGTACATGTAATATTTGAAGTCGAAGATGCATATATTTTTTACAATTATTCTTTCTGGTTAGCTTCTTTAGAGTGTAAATATGCTTAGCTTCGACACATTTTCAGGTAAGAGGTGACATTCTGCAAGTACTTCCATTCCGTGATTAGATGTTTGTAGTTGTGACATAGTTCTCATACCTGAGAAGAGTTTTCCTACTTTGGCAGCGACTAGATCGTAAGGTTTTTACTTTTAAGTTCGTCACACGCTTTAAGAGTTAATAAAAAGAAGCTATAGCGAAAATGAAATTTTATGCCTTCAATACCACAACTAAATGCTAAGATGCTCATAGCGTTCCTCCTGGAATTGCAGTCGTCTCACTGTTGCATTCATGGCCAAAACCAACCGTTGGGACTCCGGCTTACATTGCTCCAGAGGTCTTGTCCAGAAGAGAATATGATGACAAGGTATCTGTGTAATTACTTATGTGATTTTTTACATTTGGAGCAGAGGCAATGAAATATTGAAGAAGAGAAAGCTCCCTTAAATTTAAAAGATGGCATTTAGAGTAAAGCCTATAAATATGGGTCAGACCAGAGACGTATCTATTTTGTTTAAATGTTCACAATTAAATAAAAAGGATGAATTCTTGTAAGTTGCTCAACGTGTTATGACAGTAGTAGCCTATTGAAACAAGTTGTTGGAGAAAGTATCTAGCCTGAGATTAGCTTGGCTAGGTATCTTTAATAGATGTCATCTTCGACATGTTAACTTTTTTCTATAACAATGTATTCTGAAACGAAATCTGCATTAGTACTATTTAAAGCTTATAGGAGTTTATATTAAGATATATGTGAGATTATAAATGAATCTTTGTGATATTGGTTATGGCCTAAAGTCCTAAAAAAGATTGCGCTGAACGAGGAATGATAAAGACCAAATGAACATGTCAAGGGAGCGATGGACCATTTATGTATGTTGTGTTAGTATAGGCGATGCTCTTTTGGATTTGCTGTGAGCATAAAAATTCAAACCAAACGTCAACAAAGCAGAAGACTTTGGATTTAAGACATGTTTTAGAGGTTCCTTATAAGCAAAAAGAGGGAGGAAGAATGAATGAAACTTGAAAATATACCCAAAGAATAGATTCAAAAAGAGGAACGAAGAAAGAAACACAGAAAACATACCAAAAATTAGGAGTACGTATACCTTAAATTGGAAGCACAAGTGGTTACGGGAAAGTTGAAAAAAATCACCAGAAGAAAATAAGAGAAAGAGAACTCAGGAGTTCTGAGACCCAATTTTGCTCTTGGGAGTTCTTAGTGTTAGTGATCTCCTCACAATCTATTTAAAAAGAGACCGAGCTCGTTTGAGAAAGATAAAATGAGACGTCGAAATTAAAGGAATAAGAAACTTGATATAGGGTTGTGTATCATTGTGTTGAGTTACAGATAGGTGGTCTGACAAATTAAGACACAGCTGCTACAATTAAAGGTTGTTCTAGCTTTGGATGCTTCATTTTGGCAATTGATCAAAATGAGAATCTAGGACCAACACTTGACGTATAATTTATGGTAGTTAGTAATTGTTATTCTTTATAGATTCACAATATACACACATATACCATCGCACAAAGCTGATAAGATTTTGTTTAATTGTTGTACTTTTTTAGTGCTAACTTTGTTGTTCATAACAAGTTAGAACTTTCTGTGTTTGCAGTAGCATCCTTGAGTTCCTTTCAACAGCTTTTGTAGATGTATATATTAGAATTTTTTTATACAAATGAACAAAGATATCGATTCTGCTAGAAGTTGAGATCATTTTATCAATTGTACGAGTTCATTCTTTATTTATCATTGTCAATAACATTTCCATTTTCCGTTTGACTGATAATTTCAAATGTTGTTTAGTATCTACAAATCATTGCTAATAGATAATATTCCCTAGCTTTCTGATTCCTTGGGATAGCTGCTTGCGTGGTATAGAGATTTTGGAAGCTGAAGAGTGGAGATGTGTGATTTTTCAGCCTCTATACAAGTGAGAGTTGTCTTTAGGTGGAATTCTTCCACCAACTACCAATGGCACTGATAAGCTCATATGTAGGAGTTGGACAAGATTACCAGTCTATGAAGCTTATTTTTGTTGGGGAACACCCTTTTATATTAGCTGTGTTGGCAGGCAAATATGGTCATTCAATTGAAGCATGGGACTATTTGAATGAGGACACAAGTATGAACACAATATAGATATCTGCATCTTTCCTTTATTGGTTTAAACCATACCAACATTATTAATTTGAAGGAGTGAAAATATAGAGCCTGCATTCAGTGTGTAGATGCGCACGGGCATAGCCATCTAGTATATATTATATGTGAGTTTTATTATCATTACCATTTCCTCCGTCCCATAGTAGGTATCACCTTAGCCAAAAACACGCATATTAATAAATTAATAATCGAATGTGAAGTTTACTAAACTACCCTTATATAATAAAAATAAATTACTTTTACTTCTTGATTAAACCATGCATGAGTAATTCTTTTGACATTGAGAATCCAACAATACCAAGTTACTATGTGGCTTTTTTTCTTCAATACAGAAACTTGCCACTTTTTGTCTGAGAGTAGAGTTGAAAAAAACTAGTCAATTTATGTCTTGATTTTCTAAAGTAACACTTATTATGGGACAAAAATTTTCTTGCTACGGTGACACTTATTATGAGACGGAGGGAGTATTAAGTACTGTATTTTATTTTCTAGATCTTTTGTATTTCATGAATCATATAACAGCTTTACTCGTTGCTTGCATGGTAGATTCAAGACTTTGAATCAATGTGTATGAAATATCAATAATGCATATATATATAGATAGAGTATATATGCCTATTTCACAATGTTGTCATAATCACGTGTATTGTTTGAGCAGAAGATAAACAAACAATGTCCCCGTTTTCTACTTTATTGCGAATAGAGGCTTCGTTTATTTATTATGTTACAGAGTTCTCTTTTATTTCTTCTTCAGGTAATTTCTCTCTACAAATTGTCCCGGATTTTGATGATATAGAAGTTTGTGATAACAAAATTGTTGATGAAGTTTTTGAAATAACTTTATATGAGGTACCATAAAGGAAAATTAGAAATCCTGAGAATCCCGTAAAGTAAATAGAATAAATGTATATGAGGTTTGATGAGTGAAAATTAAAATCCAGGACAGTCCAGTAGAGACTATAGAATACGGAAAAGGGTCGTATATACCTCTGTATTACCCTAAAATAGTTGTCGCCATCCTCCGTTATACTATTTGACGTTTTCTGCCCTTGCCGTTACGCATTTTGATGTATTTACCCCCAAACTAACGAATCTCCTCTCAAAGACACGTGGCATCATCCTAAACACCCCAACCCATTTTCTATTTCTTACCCAAATGTTGTACCGCGAACCCACGTTTCTTAAATGCCGGGCATACGCCTGTGCTTTGCATGGGCACACACCATCTAGCTAGTACATTAATATACGATAAAATTGTAAATACTAAATTACTTTAACAATATGAGTTCTAGAAAAAAGGCTAATTGAATGCTAACTCATTCTTACTCACAGCTGAAAATATCAGTCATTGACCAGGTGAAGTGTTATAAATTAAATGTTAGCCCAAGACTCCAAGCCCCATAAAATGGGTAAAGAAATTGAGAATTTTCTAACAGCAAAGGGACACATGCTTCTCAATCCCTTATCATTGTTCCCAAGTTAATTCCTCGCTTATTCAACTTAATGAAATTACCTAATAAAGTTATCTGTTTTTTTTTTCTTTGTTCCAATATAATCACTCAAGTCCATACGTATAGTTTACCCAAACGACCCCTAAATGTTAGCCAAAGAGACTCCAAGTCTCCAAGTCAAGCCGTAAAAAGAGAAAAAGAAAATGAAAAAAAGTCTAACATTAGAGGGTCCACGCGTTTGGGAATTCCGTATCATTGTTCCCTCGAGGAATATTATAAAAGGGTTAGCATATAAGCTTATTTATTAATTAATCACCTCATCATATATATTATCTTGGAGAGAATTCCCTTTTCTCCAATTTGAATTTCTTCCTCTCTCCCCTTGTCTTTTGAAGCCATGAATCACAAATCATTCTCTTTGTTTTTCTTAGCTTGTTTTGTCATAATCCTCTGTCTATCCTCAACAACATCTGGGAGATTGCCAGGTACAGCACTAATCCCTTCACTGTAATGTAATTATACCTTTTAAGATAGTATTTCAAAAATAATAAATATTATGTGTCTCACACAATTGACACTAGTTGTGTGATACACATTTTTATCTCACAAAAAAGTAGTGAATCCAAAAGTGTAAGATTTGAATCCACTTTTTTGTGAGATCAAAAGGTGCCTTACACGATTAGTATAAATCGAGAAATTTTATTTTGTGAGTCACATAATCAAAATTACTTATGTGAGTCTAACTTATTATTTGACAAGTGGATTCATGGATCCCACAAACTTGTTTTTAAGCATAAAATTAAAAAGACGATATTAAAGTCTACATTTATTCTTATTAGAATGCTTAGTTAAAAAGGAAATTAAAAAGTAAAACGATCTCCAAATCGGCTTTGACTACAACCTAACAAAATCGTTGGTCTTGAAATTGTCTTTGCTTTTATCATAATTTTTAATTGAAGTTTTTGCATTTTAGGATCCAATCTAATTTAAAAGTATGAGCAAGTTTTACATTTGTAAAATTTTTAAGTTCTTTCCTGCAATCAATTAAAATAAAAAGAGAACTTTAACTTTGAGCTAGTGCTGACGCATGATCATGTAAATATTCTATAAATTTATTTAATTAAGATCATATTTAATTTTAGGAAACATGCATGAAAAACAATCTAGAGTAATTGGTAATCTAATTTACTTTAGTAAAAGAGTAAAGAGTAAACCAAGACCATGTACGTATTTGGGAATTGAGAATTTGAGATTGATGTTTTAGAGAAGTCTAAGATGTAGTCAAAACCATTTGAAGATCTTTAGTTTTTAATCTCCTTTAGCTAAGCAGCCTTATAAGGAAAAATGTAAAATTTAATATTGTCTTTTTTATTTTATGCTTTAAAAAGGACTTGTGGGACTCGTGAGTCCACTTGTCAAATAATAAGCCACTCACATAAGTGATATTGATTATGTGACTCATAAAATAAAATTTCTCGTATAGATCATGTGAGGCACATAATCAAGTTTTTCGGATTTCAATATGATTTATTTATAGTACCTTTTTCTTTTATTTTTTCTGAAGTGACATATTATTTCATATGATTTAGAGATAATGGTAAAAAATGCACCTCAAGTATTATGTTTTTGTGAGTTTTCTACCTGAATTATTTATCAAAACACACCTTGACTAGTGCTACAAACTCACTAAAAAATTGATATTTTTGACCATTATCTCGTAATTTTTTTAATTTTCTAATTAGTTCCTTTAATATCCACATGGAGTGTCATTTGACACTATTTTTAAACAAAACAAAAAATGTACACCACACACCATCAGATACTAGTCGAGTTGTGTTTTAATAAATAATTGATGATAGTTGAGATAAGAAACACAAATACCTGAGAGTTCAGGTAGGGAACTTACAAAAAAAATAATACTTGAAATGTGTTTTTGACTATTATCTTTATGATTTATTATACACCGCATATGTTTATAACTTAAGATCTTCTTTGAACATAGGTCCTAGATGCAATGGCTATAAAATTGAAGGATCGCATCGAGCACGTAGGTCCCTTGGAATGTATTCTCCGATTATCCTCCCTAAACCATCGCCATCGCCACCTGGTAAACTTCATGCAGAAAATTCATTATTCCATCTGTTTCAATTTATTTGGTATATTTTATTGGATGCAAAGGTTAAAGGAAAAAAAAAAAAAAGAGTTTTACAAGTAACCAAATGCACTTAAAATATCAAGAATTAGCCTTCCTAGGGGTCCATGACAATGTCAATTTTTTGGGACAAACAAAAAGAGAAAGCCAAACAAACTAGAGCGCAAGAAATAGAAATACATATATTCTCCCTCTTAAAAAATTTCCCACCATTAAGGCTGAAAACAAGTATTCTGGTCTATTTTTCATGATAAAATTTTGAAGGAAATAAAAATATTCAAAGGAATAATATTAGCATAAGTGAAAGATTCAACAATGACTATATATAGAAGAAATTTATCAAACTAGAGAGAGAAGGTAGCAGACTTTACTTAATAACTCAACACTCTTGAATTTCACTACAATGAAAATATGTGACAGAGCATCCCTATTCATAATACTAGAAAATCAACATAGACTAGGACTAGTAAACCTATTCCAATATGAACTAGACAAATAAATCATAACTAGATATGAATTAAATAGATTCCAACTATCAAATCCTAAATTACTTTGGATTAGAATCTTGGTTTAATTCCAACATAGCCTCTCTTAAACCAAGATCTTCAAACTTGAGCGTGCCATGAGCATTATCATATCTTGTAGAAGTCAACTGTTGCTCCCAATGCACACGCAAGTATGAGTAATCGCCAAGTAATATAGTGACTTGTAAAAGTCAAATATCGTACCCACAGAGACTTATGATTAACGATTTAACAAGAATTCACTACCGCTACTAATTATGCAAGTAAGAAAGAGAATATTTGATTGTTTTATAAATTAATGCAAAAAGTAAATAACGAACTATTTATACGAACAATTTGTATCGAGCATTTGTTTCGATTGAATTTATCACAGAATAATGAGTATTTCAGGGTGGTGGGTGATTCACCAAGTATATTAAGTTATTCAAGTAACATATACCTTAGCAATTTTGTTCACGATTACTAATTAACTGGATTATTAATCTCATAGTATACTTCCGAACCACTACTCGCCGATTCAAAATTGTTCGCCGCTTATATTCCTATGGAATTGAGCTATTAAGAACGCAAATCGTTACGGTGATTAATTGAATGTAACGATTAAGTATATTCCTATCCCAATCATAAATCCTAGCCCAACTGTAGGGATTAACAGATCACACCCTCTTTACCTCGTCTCTAATCTAACAACTTCTTTCCGAAACACGTGTATTAAATAGTAAAATAGCACTCGACTGTTGTGCAGGCAATCAAGAAATTAAGAACAGAAGTAAAGAAACAATCATATATGAACAAACTACTAGATTAATAAACTTGTCAAACGCAATATTCATGGCTACTCCAGAACCCCAGAACTAAGAGTTTAGCCACTCATGTTCAACATAGGCATCATTAATAAACAAAAACGCATTAACTAAATTAGAAATAGGAAGAAGTAGAAATAAATCGGTGTTCTTAAGTCTCCATCAAGTGTTTTCTCTCAAAAATACGTTCTAGCCGCCCCTTAGAAGTTAATATGTTCTATTTATATGATAGGGTAATGTTTAGGTCATTAAAAATCTTTTCCCAAGCGAACTGGGAAAACTCACCATTGGCGCCACCCTTGAGACGCAAAGGTGGCACAGAATGGAAAAATCTTGAGTGAACCTGGTATGGTGGCGTCACCCTTGCGACACATGAGTGGCGTAGGTGGGATGGAAATTGCCTGCAGCGCAGGTGATTGTTTCCTCCTTTTATTCAGCTACTTGAAACAATTGACCTGCACGCCTTTCGCTATTGATTACAACAGCTTCAAAACTCTCCCAAAACATTCGCATACTGCCTTACTTCTTCGCATTTCACCTATTCGCACAAACAAACCAGCATTAGCTTGAATCAAACACTATCAGGGCAAAAATAGCGATTAAAGTACTAAGAAATTGCAGGGAAATGATGCAAAATATAGATATTTGTGTCAAATATCATCAACCACCTGAGACTTTGGAACAATTTCCTGAAGTATGTAGCATCGACAAACTTGCAGGTGCCATCTTTAGTCAGCTTCAATTTCTCTTCAAGGGGATTCAAAGTTATTTTGACTTTCTCCATCGTAAACGTCTTCAAAATATCATGAGCCTAATTTTTCTTCTTTTTGTATCCTTCAATAACTAGTCTTGATTTAAAATCATCTACTTTTTCAATTGAATATTACTTGGTCTTGTGAGCCCATTCAACTCTAGTTGACCTTTCAACTGGTGGTAGAACAGTATCATTAACAAATAATTTTTCATGCTCCTCAAAATATACAATCTCGAATAATGGCTCCAAATTGATTGCGTCTTCAATATCCATAATCATACACGTCAATTGTGATTCTGAACCCTCAATTATTTTTGCTTCAATTTTAGGTAGATCATAAAAAACCAATTTTACGTAGATCATAAAAAACCTTCTCTTGGTGAACTTTTTTGCTTCTTTCATCACTAGATTCTTCTTCAATACCTTCAAACATTTTTTCTTGTGTGATAGTGGCAGGTACTTCTATTCCTTTTCCAATAGCCCCACCTTGTATAGACTAATCGTGTCTATTACATATCCCATTACTTAAAACACTAGTAGTCTCTACCGGAAGAGCATCAGTCCCAACCAAATTATCCTTTTTAGATATCTCAGAAATTATTGATAAATCAATTTGGATATTATTGGAGTCTGTTTTGCAATCAAAGACATCTATACCACAACAAAAATTACCTCTATCTTATCTTCTTTTCTCCACTATTTCTAAATTCTGGCCTTCTTTATTTATTTCTGTCAAATTCGATGACTCCTTTTTTTTTTTTTTTTGGTTGATCATCCTTTGTTTGCAGTGCCTCCTCCACTATCTCATATGTTTTTTTATTCAAGGACATCTTACATGTCACCAATTCATCTTCTAGATCATCAAATCTTAAAATATTAAGATCTTGGGTCGCCTCAAGAATTGTATTTTTGGTGTGAAACTCTAATCTTAGAGATTGCAGTATTTTTTCAACAACTTTAACTTCTTACAATACTTCTCCATTAGTCTTCATACCATCGACAATTTCTATAATTTTTGTAAAAAATTCTTTGACAGTTTCCATTGGTTTCATCTGGGCCAACTCATATAGTATCCAAAGCTCTTGAAGTTTCTCTCTCTTCATGTCTGCAGCATGTCTATATGATTTCACCGAAATTGTCCAAGCCTCTTTTGCTGATTTTGCATGCAAATATTTGTTATATACATGCTATTGGATTTTACTATTGAGGTAGTAGAATGCCTTATAATTCAATTGCATATTTTTCTCCAATTGCGTAGCTGCTTCACCGGTCAATGTTGTGCCTTTTGGGGTTTTCACGAATCCTGTATCAATAATGGACCATAATCCAACAATATTGAAGAAATTCTTCATCTGTTGATACCAACTTTCAAAATTATTTTTGCCATCAAACACAAAAAGGGGACAATTTGGTAAATATGGAATATCCATATTCTTGTATATGTGTCGGATCTCACACGAGACTTTGATCAGCTAATATTGGCACAAGTGAAAAATTCAACAATGGCTATATAGAAGAAATTTATCAAACTAGAGAGAGAAAGTAGGAGACTTTACTTAATAACTCAAAACTCTTGAATTTCACTACAATGAAAATATGTGACAGGGCTTTCTTATTTGTAATACTAGAAAATCAACATAAACTAGGACTAGAAAACCTATTCCAATATGAACTAGACAAATAAATCCTAATTAAATATGAATTAAATAAATACCAAATATCAAATCCTAAATAACTTTGGATTAGTAATCTTGGTTTAATTCCAATATAGGATTATTCGAGCCCGTTTGGATTACTTGAAAAAAAAAAAGTGGCTTTTAAGCATAGTGCTTAAAATACTTTTTAAGTGCTGAAATTTATTTTATAAATAAGCAGTTACGTGTTTGGATAAAAGTGCTTAAAGGGTTTTAGAAGTAAGAGTAGTATTGGAATTAACATAAAATATAAGGGATAAAAGGGTAAGGTTGTTGGTCAAATCAAAATTGCTTTTAAGCCAACAAAAATAAGTTGGGGTTGAGTAACTTCTTGGTTTGGCTTATTTTAAGCACTTTTTAACTTAATTTAAGCTGTTTTCTATTTTTGCCAAGCACCCAAATAAGTTAAAAATGACTTATAAGCTGGTTTGACCAATATATATGCCAATCCAAACGGGCTCTTAATCTTGGTTTATTTTATTGATAAACCTTATGAATCTCTGCAATATCCCTTCTTCTCTCTTGCTATGAAAATAGCTAACAACGCCCCTGTTTATAATAGTATAAAACCTACTTTAAGTCAAAACAGGAAATCATATTCCTAATTTGACCATTAATTCTAACTGGACATGGATTAAAATATCAAATTCTAACTAATTTTGGTTTCCTACAGTTTTTAATGATTATTTTCAATATTCTCCCGTAATTCAAAATTGTATATCTAATTCTTGATCCACTGGTCACCATCTTCAAATTGTTGAGGCACTTGTTTCCAACCCATCAATTGTTGAAGCACTTTCTCTTCAATCGTCACTCACTATCTTTCAATTTGTTGAAGCACTTTCTCTTCAACCTTCACAATCATTGGGGCACTTTCTCTTCAGCATTTCAGTTTGGTGATGCACTTTCTCATCAACACCCATTACTTTTTCTTGGTTGTGTTGGAGCACTTCTCTCCAACTTCTAATAGTTGTTGCACTTCTCATCAACACCCATTATGTTTTCTTCTTCGTTGTGTCGGAGCACATCTCTCCAACTTTCAATGGTTGATGCACTTCTCACCAACACTCAATTTTTTTTAACCCACTTCTCCAATTTCTAGAGAAGATCGTTCCTTCCTCTTATGCAAATTTGTTTGTACCTCTTGAAACCTGTAATATTTTTTTCAATCATTCTCAGGATGATTTTTTCATGCCTATATTATTGTCCAGACGTTTGCCAACACAATCATCATTGGCCAGATGGGTGGCATATATGGGTTATAGCGGCCCGCCCCCAGCGGAAGCTCTTTGGTTCGATACCAAGGTCGTAGAAGCTCTGATACCAAGTTGAAGGAAAATATTTTATTGATAAACTTTATGAATCTCTGCAATATCTCTTCATAATAATATAAAACCTACTTTAACTCAAAACAGGAAATCCTATTCCTATATTAATTTGACTATAAATCCTAACTGAACATGGATTAAAATATCAAATCCTAACCAATTTTGATTTCCTACAATTTTGAATTATTATTTCCAACAATTTTAAATCGATCCATATGCATGTAGATCTCAAATTATTATTCAGTATGTATAGGAAAAATTAGCTAGGCTAGGATTATAAGCAGACAACATACATATTGTAAAAGAATATAAAACGTATTATAAGATTTTTTTGGTTTGTTTTTCAAGTTATTTTGCACCAGTTCGTATTGTAAAAATGCAATAAATACTTCAAATTAAATATCTTCTTGTGCACTTACTTCTGGAAGCATCCACATAATTTTGATCAACGTGATAACGTCTCCAATTGGTAATCTTATTGATTGCTAAGTTATAACATATCCTATCACCGAAGGTTGTGGTGGTCCTTCATCCTTAATTTGAGGTCTCGGACTAAATGTTGGAAATAAAATATCCTTAAGTAGAAACTTTGATTATTCATTGAAATTTTCTAATGCTAATTCGGATTAGTGGGTACCCAAAACGATTTCGGGATATCAGAAAAGAAAAAGAAAAAGGACTCATTCCTTCTTCTTTACATGTTTACAGATCAGCATGCACCATGAGCAGAGTCGGAGATAGACCACGATGTTATATTTATGTTTATGTCGTTGTCGTTGGACAATTGTATGTTTGTATACTCCTAAGAGTTTCTTACTCCATGGTAGTTCCTCAATGGAGTCAAGCTATCTAGCAATAAGGATAACTATGTTAATTAAGTTGAATTATGTTTACACTTTGTTTGAGTTTTTATTGTTTAATGTGTGTAACTTGTAAGACTTGCTTAATTATTATGAGTTGTCAAGAAATTTCCGAGTCCATGACATTTTGCACCCTTAATGTGTGCTCTTTTTTTCAACTTGCACCCTATCCTATTTTTTTTAATAATTTAAACCCCAATCTCTTTATTTCCTTGCAAAACAATAAAAACACCCTTTTTATAAATTTACCATGGGGGCAAAATAGGAATATAAATAATATATCTTTTTTTTTACTTAAATTTATTTATTTATTTTATTAGGAGATTAGATGAACTAAAACTCTTCCCGCCAGTTATCCTAGCATCGTTGAAATTAGATTAAGTTCTCCAAGCTTTCATCAAAGAAAGCAGCAGTTAAATATTTTACTAAAAACAAATTTCAACACCAGTACATCGTTGATGGAGAAAAACAAAGGTCGATTGAAGAAGAAGAAATTGAAAGCTAAGAACTTCAGGATAAAAAATATTCCATTTGCTTCAGCAACGAAATTGTGGTAGAGGCGACGATCAGCTGGAGATCCACTCCAAGTTGATGAATCGGTGGAGAGAAAGAAGATGGAGCGACGATCTGTACATCTAGCTGATTTTCTTGTTGATTTTGTTGACAATTTTTTTTTTTTTTTGGGAAAGAACAACAATTGAACTTCACATTAAAAACCCCTCCGAAAAGCAGGATTATAGAGAGTCCATCAATAATATCGCTTGACAGGCCATAGCCGAAAATGATCACAACAATCTAATGAAAAAATGTTGCTTGCTACTATAGGTACTTTAAAAACTCAAGGGTAAAATGCAATACAAACCGAACCAAGACTTCGCCTTCATAAAATATTTGAAGATCAAACCATCAAAAGTTTAACTCATGAAGCACTTGCAGACTCAAAGTCTCTTTGTTGATAATTTGGGGTTTTGCTTATGTGGGTCTTAGCTTGAAGAACTCATTTTAGAAAGTAATGATATAAAAAGAGGAAAGCACCTTTAAATGTTGTGCTTTGAATGGAGTGAGAGAAAAATGTAATTGATTGAGATCTTTTTACTTTCATATATTATTTATTTTTTAAAGATATATTATTTATATTTCTACTTTGCCCTCATGGTAAATTTATAAAAAAGGTGTTTTTATTTTTTTGCAAGGAAATAAAGAGATTGGGGTTTAAATTATTAAAAAAAATAGAATAGGGTGCAAGTTGAAAAAAGATTGCATTGAGCCCGTTTTTATTTACTTTATGCAACGTTTCGATAGATTGCATCATTTTCCGTTGTTACATAACATCACACACTAGCAATTTGAAGGATAAACCTACAAGAAAAGTAAAGTACGAGGTAGAGCTACTATAAAAAGGCGGGATAAAGGATAAAACAAAATTATTAAACAAGTAAAGATAAAATGGGAAAAAAAAAAAAAAAGGTAACAGCGTGATCACACCAAATCGATCGTTACATAAATAGGAATTTTCGTCGTTACGTAATGATGGATTTAACAATACGATATAATAAAATTAAAGTAACAATCAAACAAACATTGTATTTAAACTAAACACACAATAGGTAACAACCATCCAAATAGAGCTTTAAGGGAACTAAATCGATAGACATAGTATACATGAAAAGATGCTTCGGTGTTATATTTATAAAGTAATATTATATTAATTGACGAAACTTGCAAAGATATATATATCATCTAAAAGTTTATACAGTGGAAGAACACTTTAGAGTATAATAAGGTTCCTAAAATAGGAAGACGTAATATAGAATATATGCATAATAAATTTAGTCAGCATTAGAGAAGAATAAAATTGAGGTTAAATGGAAGGCGATAAAAACTTATCTGTATTGGTATTTATCTCAATTCAATAAATATACGACACATGTCTCCACAAATATGATTATCACAAAATCATAGTTGATTATCACCATAATTTATTACTTAGCCATGATAAATTAGCAGGATTTTGGGTGTTTTTTTATGAATTAAAATGTTTTCCTAGAAAATGTTTTTTTGAAAAACAAGTGGATTTCTTACTTATTTTCTTATGTTTGGTAAGCGAGCAAAAAAAAAAAAAAAACTATTCCAAGGACATTTATACGTAATCTAACAACACTTAGTGGGGGTGGCATGGGTGGGGAGTGGGGGTTCGGGGGTGGTGGGGGGTGGGACGGTCAAGGGTGGGGGTTCGAGGGTGGGAGGAGACAATTAATATGGAATGCCATTTGTAGTACTTTTTTTTCCTACTTTCACTAGAGAAGTCATTTTCTTCATTTTTAATAAACTTATTTTCCTAGAGAAAATATTTTTCAAAACATTTTGCCCAATCAAACATATAAAAACATGTTTTCCTCCATACCGAACACACACTTGAGAAAACTTAGGCAAATGAAAAGTGGACCAACTGAAGTTTCATTTATGTCTGTCCAATTCAAGCCCCAAGGGAAAAACAAACAATGGAAAAATCAGGATAGATTTCACACACTTCTTTCCTTCTCGTTTAGGTACAATAAGAATTTATTACTCTATATTTATACTAAATCACATTATATATTCTTCTCTCTAATTTTCTTAACCCTTTAAATCCTAATCCTCAATCTATTTTTAGCAACTTCCCAAAGATTGCCATCTACTTTAATGTAATATTTGACTTATTCATTTTATGCCGCTCTATTTTCTTGTTAATTCATTAAAAAAGTATATATTTCAGTCCAGTAACTTCTCCGAGATTGCAATTGAGCAAGATATCACATCCATTAGACCAAGTCAAACCCCACAAAGAAACAAAAAGTGAAAAAAGAAAAGGAAAATATATTGCCACTAAAAGCCTCTTTTAGTGTAGTGGAGAAAGTTCTCAAAAAGGAAAAAAGGTAAATGGAGAATAATAAACATATCATGAATCCTCTGTTCCTTGGAGTTGCATTTTGCATATGTTAATTTAACATTTGTTGGTGAATAGGAAGTGCGCACAAAAAAAAAAAAAAAAAAAAATCGAACTTTGGCGCTTGAGAATCCTCATCACCTCTAATCAAAGGCGATCCGACTTGACTATGACATCCAAGATAATCCTCATTGCCTGATTTAGCTTTTGGACTTGACTTAACTCATCAATCCCATAAACTAGCTCATAAAATGAGGGTTGTCTACGATCATACAGAGAGACCGAATTCCCCATCCACAACCGATCTGAGAAATCTGACAAAATACAAGATAATCCTCATCGCCTGACCTAGTTTTTGGACTTGAGTTAACTCATCAATCCCATAAACTAGCTCATAAAATGAGGATTGTCTACGTTCATACAAAGAGACAAAATTCCCCATCCACAATCGATCTGGAAAATCTGACAAAACTAACACCTTTCGAGTTTGATGATAATAGAGAGATACATTGTGAAGTGAGGGAATAACACAAAGGTTAAATGAAGAATATATTTCAAACAATCAAACATAAGGAAAGTCGAAGAGGAAGAATCGAGAATTTTATTTCCATTTGAAGCTTAGTAGGCGTTTGGACATGCGATTTGAAACCATGGTTTGAAATCAGTGTTTGGACATGCGATTTCATCTCATTGTTTCAAACCATGGGATGAAATCCCAAATCATCCAAAAAGGCATGATTTGGGGTTTCAAACGATGATTTCAAACCATCTCCAAACGGCACCTTAGTCTTGCTAGACCATGTTATTACTTGGATTTTCTTAGAGCAACCACAGGCGGACTACATTTTAAAGTGTCGTCGCTGACACATTCGTTTTCCTCTGCTCGAACATTATACATAATTATAAAAACACTTTTAAATAGGCATATATACTTCATCCATATGTATTATTGATATTTCGTACACTTTGATACAAGCATCGAGTAGAGTAGGTACATGATTCAGGAATCCCAGAAGAAAATTAAATACAGTACTTAATACTCCATATAGTAGTGATAATAAAACACACATAATATATATAGTGTAATTCATAGAAAAGCAGAGCTTCTAATTTTATCCCTGTTCAGTAAACTCATTCTGCTCAAGGCGGATCCACTGTATGACATGTTGGTTCAGGGAATCAGTAACTTTTATCTAGATCTTATGTGTGTGTGTTTAATATATATAGTAACTAACAAGTATTCACGACACAAGCACTGCTATATTACTGCTATATTATAACCACTGAACTCAGAATTACAATTGAAAAATGAAACTACCAAGGAAATTGCAGAACAATCAACTGGTAAAGACGAGTGAACAATTGACGAAGATAATAAGAAGAAATCCAGAAGGGGATGAGAAATAGACTCGGATAAAGGAGAAGCACATACATTTTTCTCAACTATAGGGAACACCGTTCTTTCTGACTTCTAATCCCTTTTAAAAATTGCTAATTAGGGGGGCAATTCTGCTTCTTTTGGGGTGGTCTTTAAATTTTACCCCTCATATTTGAAATCTTTAAATTTTGCCTTTTGGCTAAAACCCACGGGTTCCAGGTTCGAACCCACACACAGTCAAAATTTTAAAAAAATTCGCAAGGCAGAGTTTAAATTTCGCTATGCCCCCACCGGCATACACTTGTGAAGGAATTACCAAAGTTATGGGACCGACAAACTTATGCCTTATGGGCGGGGCTTGGCATAAGTATGCGGGTCGCGTAACTTTGATAATTCCTTCACAAGTTTATGCCGGGTTCGGCATAAAAGTTTGCCCATTAAAAGTATGCCCTCGCCGGCATAAACTTATGAAGGAATTACCAAAGTTATGCCGGACCCGGCATACTTATGCCTTATGGGAAGCCTTGGCATAAGTATGCCGGGTCCGGCATAACTTTTATAATTCCTTCACAAGTTTATGCCTGGTCCGGCATAAAAGTTTGCCCATTAAAAGTATGCCCCCACCGGCATAAACTTGTGAATGAATTACCAAAGTACCCGGCATACTTATGCCAGACCCGGCATACTTATGCCAAGTCTGCCCATAAGGCATGAGTATGCCGGATCCGGCATAAATTTGATAATTCCTTAACAAGTATGTATCGGGTCCGGCATACACGCGACTCAAACCTTGCCTTGTAATTTTTTTTTTAATTTATGCTTGAGCGGGGTTTCGAACTCAGAACCTCATGATTTCTGCGTGAACGCTCAAAGTTGCAATGCGAAGGGCAAAAATTAAAGACTAGCAATATGAGGGGCATAATTTAAAGACCACAAATATGAGGGGCAAAATTTAAAGACCACCCCAAAAGAAGGGCAATCCGCGCAAAGAAATGATTAGGTTTGGATCCCAAATAAAACCCCCCCAACATTTTACTTGGCCAATAATTTTAACTGGATCAATCTTATTTATTACTTCTAGCCCATGGGCCCTTGTGGAGTCAATTCGGTTCACAACACAAACAGAGATACATATTTATTAAGAAATTTAGTAATATCTATAAATATTTGACTGTGAACCCAATTATTATTGTATATTAACTCGAAATCGTTGTAGAAATTCATAAACTTTAAATCTTAAATCCACCTCTGACTCTGCTTCTATGATTCCATTTTAGGATCCGTTCCAGTTTGCTTGCAGTTGGTAGAACTCTTGCCGGGTCTTTAAAGGTGTGGTACTAATTTAGTGGCTATACATTCGCCAAGGATATTCTTCTTGCATATCGGTTGTTTATGTAATGCTAAACTTTCTTGAGGGCTTCTTCCACCTTCTGCTGCAAAGTCTAATTCCAAATTAAAAAACATAAAATATTATTTCTAATGAAATATGTGTATAATTCATGTATAATTGGTGTATATTCGTGGATAATCAATATAGCTAGGAAAAGTAAACAGTGAATCTAGCCGGTTATTTGATAAAGATCCGACCTTGTTTTTAATATGCTTTACAATCTTTGTAGATAGAACGTCGACTCAATTCAAATAAAGAACAACTTTTTCACTTTTTGTGTTAAAAACCGTAAAGGAGAAAGGGAAGAAATGCCTTTTGACCAAAAAGAGTTGTAGTGGAGTGTAATTAATCAATTTGGCCATAGAAATAAAAAACAAATTCACTTTTTTTGGAATTTTTGAAGTTAGAGTTGGAGTTAGAGTTGTGTTTAGTATTTGAAAATAATTTTTTGTTGTTGAAATGTACTTTTTCAACAAGGTTTGATTGTGAAAAATAAGTTTTGGTTGTTTTTCAAATTCCAAATATAACTTCAAGTTATTTTTGAAATTTTCATGGCCAAACACTGATTTTTTTAAAAAGTGAAAAGATACTCCAGAAAAAAGTGAATAATTCTTATGGCCAAACGGGTCCTTAATGTTAGAAATTGTGTTCACTTTCTTTTCCCCTTTTCGGGGCTTGATTTGTCTTTGGCTAACATTTTGGGGTCGTTTGATGGGTGAACAAGTATATCGGGACTATAATCTGTATATAACATAAATCTAGGCATAGACAAGGTGATGTGGCATCTCTCTATAACCTCCATTCCTATTTATCTTTTTTCTCCTTTTTTTGACAATTTCTCTAACTTTTCTATTTTTTATTATTAAATAAAAAAAGTGTCAATTACTACTCCTTCATTTACTTCATATTCTTCAATGTAAAAATTTAGTGATCTTTATTTCCATACTCCCACAACTTTTGGAAGTGCAAAATTCCTCATAATGTTTGTTATTTCATTTATCATTACATCATTATAATTGCTGCATTCTGCAGATAAAAGGTTGCCATCTTCGATTCTGTTAATGTGTCTTTTTTTTTTTTAATCTGCGTTAGTTTCATGATAGTAGGTTGTTTCCAGGTTTTATGTGTTGCATTGCATGATGCTTTCCTCTATTTTTATATGTTAAGTTCTTATATTTTCTTATTTTTATGATGCTTTCTCTCTTTAGTTTTTGCCATTGCTGCGGTTGGTTTTTTTAAAAGGTAATGTCATGAATCGATATCTTTGGTTTATTGTAGTCTCAGGTGACTATAGTAGTTGCGGAAGTTCACATTCATTATGATGCTTATGAATCAAAAGACATATAGTACCGAGAACGAAAGGCAGGTATAACTTCTTCTTTTTTGTTGGTTTCTTTGTGATCTTTTTTATTCATTTGCTGCAAGCCTGCAAGTAATCTTCTATATATTATATAAAGCTAGGCTTTGAAGAGGTGATACATCTCTATGGCCGAGAAGATCATGCATCTTTTTCTCATTTTAAAATTAATGTGTTGTATATTAAAAAATTCAAAACCACTCTCTTAATTCTGTTAGTTATATCTCTTAATTTTCTTAATTACACTTTTTTCTCTTCGTCTATCATCTAACTGGTGGAAAATATTGTTTAAGATTTTCTGGGATTATAAAGGTTATATTTATTAATAATAAAAAAAGGGGGAGATTCACACTCTTTTTCATGAAAAAAATGAAACACAAACTACCCATTAAAGCTCCTGTCTGTTTGCTTTCCATATGAGATACAAACTTGATTTTATAGATCTTTGATCTTCGTTTCAAACCATTCACCTCCCCATTCAATAAATTTTGTAGCTTGGTATATGCTCAAAGTAGGAATGAGGGGAGACTGTTAATTAAACTTCGAAGCATATGTGTAGATATAATTTTAGGAGTATGAGAGTTATTTATAGTATATATGATTTGTATAAATTTGGTCTTATTTTAAAAATGATCTTAATTTTCCTCATTTTTCTTTTATCCTATTTGGTATTATAAATGTTATCTTTGATGTCCTTACTAAAATGTTCTTCATATACATAATTATGAATTTTATAAAAGGGAAGAGACGAGATTTTGAAATTGCATTACAACTTTCACTATAAACATAATTACGAGGAGGAGGAGATCAATTTTAGTTTGGTCATAAGCAGTAGCATTCAAATTAGTAACGGATTTGTTTCATTTCTCCAACTGTTAAAAGTAATTAATATACAATTATGGATATTGAATTGTATTATACGATTATGAGTATTAAATTGTAATGTAATTTGTCATTTATCCTTTGTCCCTTTCAATTCTTTACCTTATCCCAAAGCCAAATTCCAATTCAGCTTTATATATATTGTGGTCACTTGATTTATCTCAACTACATTTTGATGAGTTTCCAAATTATTTTGTCTTAACAATATTCTTATTACCTATTATTAAGATATTAAATATTTCAAGAAATGTACCCTCACGGCCTCACCTACACATATCAAAATAAATGTATGTATGTAAATAAAATTAAATATTAGATCAAGATGATGATATCATAAATATCTCCGTATCAACTTCTATTAGGTGGTGAACAAGTTTGGCAAGCTTTTATTTAATGAAATTGATTCACTCGTTAATTTATAGTTTGTATATACTTTTTACTTTCATTTCATTTTGTTGCTTTGTTTTTTGGTCGTATTTGATATTGGTCATAGGTGTGTTGCAGTGGTGTCAAAACATTTTTCTCATCTTTGTTGTCACTGTGTGAATAATATGGCTTGTGTCGGATTAGTATAGGGAGATCAAGTGGGTCACATGACACTTTTGTAAAATTAATTATTATTTTGAACTCTTTTATCATTTTACCCAATTAAAAGAATAATGTTTTTAATTCTTTTCTCTTCACTATTTGAAATGTATACTATGTAACTCTGAAGATTAGATCGGAAGAGGTAAAAAGATTTATTCGCCTCTTTAACGTTTTTGCACGGTAATTGCAAAAAGAAAAAAAGGAAAAAAAAAAAAAAAAAAAAAAAAGCATACGACTATACGAGCACCCTTGGAGACAGCATATTTATAGAGGAGGGGTAAGGTGGGAATAGGAAGAAAAAGGAACCAAAATTAGTGAATAGGAAACGAAAGAAAAAGATAAACAGTTAAAGAAAAAATTTACAAGGAAAACCAATAGGGAAAGAGTATATGACTTGAATGTAATCCTCTTTCTTTACTTTTCATTTCATATTTATTTTATTTAAAAGATCTAGAAAATATTTTTTTACTAATATTTAGATTAAAAGAAAAAGACCAAAGGATTTACTACGAAAATAGAAATGATATGTATTAAAGAATATATATTTTGGCTTATTAGTTAAGAATAAATTCTCTCTTATTTGTTCGATGTTAAATTTATTAAGTTTGGTTTTGTTTTATCATTTGGTATCAATCTTGATAATATAATTAGAACGGTTGATAATGTTACAATTGGAGAACAAAGAGAATATGACATTGATCGGAGAGTAAAGATTATTTTCTTAGTTAGAAAATTTATAATTTCCTTTAATCACTGCGCGAAGCGCGGGCCAATTCTCTAGTTATTAATATAGCTGGTCCACTTTTCACACATCAATCGATTCTTCTCAAGTTGATGGGTGTGCTGTTCTGAGCGGACTAAGTTGTCCCGGTATTATAGTCTTGGGATTATAATTCCAGGATTAATTTATCTCATCTGAGAGGTGGGATAAAATAATACTCCCGTTGTCTCATAATAAGTGTCATCTTAGCCAAAAACACGCATATTAAGAAACCAATAATGCAATGTAAAGTTTACTAAACTACCCCTATCTAATAAACATAAATTATTTTTTCCTTTTGACATTGGGAATCCAACAATATCAAGTTACGATGTGGCTTTTCCAATCATCATTCAGATGTGACTTTAACTTATTTTTTTGTCTAAGGGTAGAGTTGAAAAAAACTAGCCAATTTATATCTTAGTTTCCTAAGGTGACACTTATTATGGTACATTTTTTTGGCTAAGGTAACACTTATTATGGGACGAAGGGAGTATCAAACTTGGTGGGATAAGATGGGTTATCCAAGACTAAGTTTGGGATAAAAATTATACGTTGTTTGGTTGAATGTATAAATTTATCCCGCGATAAATTTATACCTTCAACCAAACAAGGTATAAATTTTATCCCAAAATTAATCCCAGGATAACCCACCTTATCCTGCGTACGAAACAACCCGGTGGTGATATCAGATGTTAATATTTGATTTTGAATTTATATTTATACATATTTCGTATATTTTTAATACAAATACAAAATTTGAACTAAAGTTACTAGATTTGATTGAACCGTACATTTGGCTTCTAATTCCATCCCCGGTGATGTCTAGGTCAATTAAGATGCTTTTCTACCAAAATTAGTCGATATATATACTAATTTGGCTAGTTGTCTTAATAAACCTTTCTCTTCTTATTTCTGCGACGAGATGTGTGACGCCCAGACATGCCCTCAACCTAATGGTTTTGGGTGCAACTTGTGTTTAAAGATTCGATGGTTCGCGAAATTCTGCAATTCACACCAAGTATCACATTTTGCTACAATCTTTCATCAATGTGAGAGCCGAAACAGAGGCGAATCCAGGATTTCAAGAGGATATGGTCACCATTAGTTACGAGGCTTTTTGATTTCTTTTGCCTTTGGTTCGTTACAACTTAGCGCCTATGAGGTTTTTTTATTTCTTTTGCCTTTTGGGACTTGGGCAATTAGAAATAAAGAGAAAAAAACGTCATTAGATGTAATATAAAAAAAAGAAACACGTTTTTGACTTTTGGGTAATTAGAATTATAGAAGAAAAATGATTTAGAATAATATAAAAAGGAAAGTTAAGAAAAAAAAAGCATAAAACGTGCAAGAACTTGGGTTCGATCCCGAGACCTTAAGGAAACAAACACAGCCCCTAACCAGTGCTCCACTCAGTCTAATTTGACCATGTATTCCTTCAATTAATATTAGATATATTTTCAGAATTATACACATAATATATTAAATTTAGTCGAGTGACCATGTGTTCACGTGCCGAAAAATTATACCCAAATTCGCCACTGAGCCGAAATATCTGTTGCAGAAAGTTTTGTTAATAACTTTAGATATATAAAAAGGTATTTTTCTCAACGGACTAATACAAAACTAGTGCCATAGAAAATTGGATAGTATGGAGTATTATATTGAATTAGATGGCTATTTCCAGGAAGTTGCTGAAAATAGACCGAAGATCTATATATATTATAAAGTTAGGCATAAACAAGGTGATGTGACACCTCTCTATGGCCATCATTTCTATTTATTTTTTTTCTCATTTTTTTTTTGACAATTTCCCCTACTTTTCTACATTTTTTTTTATTGTGCAAGAATAAATGTGTCCATTACTACTCCTCCATTCATTCATATTCTTTAATGTGAAAACTTAATATTTTTTAATTCCATTACGCCCACAACTTTTTACCATCATAACCCCTAATATTTAATAGCCATGTTCATGGCATCCTTTGGTATTCCGTATTATAATGCTATAAATAGAGACATTGTAAGATTTTCTTTCATTAAGAAATGATCACATTAAAAACTTAGTTCTCCCTCTTTCAGGTTACACATAAATTTTCTGTTGCAATTTTATCTATATTCTCTTTGCATTTTTCTCCTAATTATTTTTATCAGTTTTCGCTTTCAGAAGTGAAATGAATTTTCTTACCAACTTAATTATGATTACAATTTTCAGAATCTCTGACCTGTTTTATTTTTTAGAACAAATATATATATATATATATATATATATATATATATTATTTTTTTTGCAAACGGACAGACCAGGGGATGCAGGAATTGTGAAGGGGGTTAGAAAGCTGAAGCAGAAGAAGTTACATATTTTCTTCCTTTTCTCTTTGTGGTAGATTTCTTAGTATTGTATAATAATTTGTTGAGCAAATATTCTCATGAAGAGTACTCTGCGCTAGCAATTATTTATGTAATGGTATGGATTTGGGGGATGGAGACAACATACAAATGTATATTAAAATAGATCAATGGTTCAGGTGTGTTTTTTCTGTTTAAAAATTTACTCAGCTTTTTCTCTCATTTTATTTTTTATAAAACTACTACACTCATCTATATGGAGGCCAATTTGAATTTTAGCTTAATGGGTTCAACATTTAAGATTCTTATCATTACACCTATTACAATTCGTTTGTTACAATTTTAATGGATTTGTACACACGGTTTTATGCTCAACATCAAAAATATTGAATTTGAATGAACCCGATACCGCAATGTCGCATCCACCTATGCTCCTATATCTTACAGCCTTGACCAAATAATAATTCATGCTTTGAGCAACTTCCACTTTTATTATTGAAATTAAAGATCAAACTTATATAAAGCATGATCTAATTTTGTTTTCTGAAGATTGTGATTAAGCTTCGATGACACATCAGAACATACGAAATCGATATTAAGATCCCAATGAGATATGAAGAAAATTAGCGAGTAACATCCCTGTGGTTTACATTCCCCATATTTTTGAGCTAACATTTTATTCTCTTTTTCATTATTACTTTTATTTTCATCTTTTTCTTACTCAAGTTCACATGTACTGATTCAAATGAGTAATTCACATTTAGCATTCATTCAGTCAAAAGTATTAATAAGTTATTGTAAGATGGTAGACTCAGTTTCCTTTTATTAAATTTTAACATTAATCTTTAAGTATATTTAAATTTTTTTTGCAACCGCGTGTAGTGCGGGTAAATACACTAGTTAGGAGAAGAAAGCTAACAAAATTAGGGTGAAACTTTCTTTGAAAGGTCAGTGAATATATCTCCAAGTGGATCAGAGAATTTTGTTTTTCTGTAAACTAGTTTCTGTACCGGCGCGTTGCGCGGAGAATTCTAAATACATTTTTTTTGCATGGATTGCCCCTCAAAGGCGCTGGTCTTTAATTTTTGCCCTTCGCTTAAAAAAATGACCGAAAATATCTCGAGGTTCTAGGTTCCAACCCCCCCTGAATAAAAAAAAGAAAATAATAATAATTTCGTAAGGCTAGGCTTACGTGAAAATTCTGCCTTATGCCTTAAGGCAAATTCTGCCTTAAAACGCATAACTTATAAGACAGAATTTGCCTTACAAAATTTCGCAAGACACATTTTTTTTTTTACTCTACTGGGATTCTACAGAAGTTAGGCCTTTGCCCTAATAGGCCCAATTTGCTACGAAATTCTGCCTTGCAAACTTTTTTTATACTCTGCTGGGGTTCGGACCCCGAATCTTAGTAGTATTTTCGGCCACTTAGAGTGTTGAAGGGCAAAAATTAAAGACCAGCAATTTCAGAGGCAAAAATTAAAGATCACTCGAATAAGGGCATTTGTGCGAATGACCCTTCTAAATATAAAAAACAATAAGAAATTGTTACTTGAAAATACGGTAGACACAAAAGAGTACGAAGGTGTCGATAATTGTACAGGTTTATATGGAAAATGTTATTTGCTAAATATAGTAATTGTACAAGCTTGTTGAACAATTTCAAGATTCAACTTGTTGTAAATTTGTACTCGTTACATGAGATAATGTTAGCATATTTAGCACCTCGATAGGTTATAATAGTTATTACTTATGAAAAACAAACTAATATATAAATATGAGAGGAAAAAATAATCATGACAAAAGTTGCACTAAATTAATATTCTTTTGTGAAAGACTGCAACTTGATAGAAGAACATAAGTCACACTCATTGCAAGTATATAAATATTATCCTTGCAATCGTCCCGTTTAATTCGTCCAACATTCATCTTCAAACACCTTATACTGATTTTGAAAAAGGCGCATAAATAAAAGGGACAATTATATATCAAGAGTAGAAGATAAAAATATTAAGGGAAAGTAATGGTAGATAGACGGTCACATATTTGCACCTTAAATTATTTGAATACAATATCTACATGCAGCTACTTAACCCGGATTCATCTTTTTTCTATGTAATTGATATAAAATATTGAAAAGTTTCAATTTTTCAGCTAAAACTACAAGTAAGAGATAAATCTTTTATTAGTAGTGGAGGTCCAAATGTTCAAATCGATACTTCAATGAATACCCATTTGTTTACAAAGAAAATTTGATGTTGTTGATGATGAGAGAATATGATGTATTAATGGTCTCTTTTGCTAGATGAAGGTGGTCTTGCCCATGGGAGGGGGGTGTTGGCAGTGGTGGCATTGCTGGTGGTGGCTCAAGGTTAGGTGGAGGTGGGATGGAGAAGAAAAAAAGAAAAAATGAAAAAGAAATTGAGATTTTATGGGTCGGGTATTGGAGAGGGTAGGTTATAATGGAAGGGTCTTTTAAATATAAATGCCATGTGGCAATATCAATTTTTTTTTTTTTTTTTTTTTTAAGGATTGGGATTTTCCAGCAATGCAACTAACGGCTTCGGGGGTATATATGTGCCAAAAGTTGGACGGCAGGGGCACATATGAGCTAAACTTGTAACGAAGCGTATATCTAGACATTTTCGAAAAGTTCAGGGGTATATTTGACCCTTTTCCCTTAAAACAATGAAAATGAAAGTAACTGCTTTGGGATTTAATTTACAAATTTAATTTTACAATAGATAGGGATTATAGTCCAATACAATCTTTTGAAACTCTGCAAAGCCAGAGTATCCAAAGACATTCAGCCGACATACTCAAAAGACTTGACAAAGGAAAAAGGAATCATATGAAAATATTTTTTCCAAAAACACACACAACTGGTCCAATTCCCTCCCCTCCAAGTTTTATTTTTAGTACTATTAAACATAACTTTATCTGCAATTTCTATGCGCTTGATGCTGAAAACGGGTAGTTTTGAACTGCTACCTTGTGTAAAACAGTTATGAAGCAAATTTGTTATTGAAAAGTGTTTAGCTATATAACTATCACATGGTCGTCCATAAAAGAAAGTCATGTGTACTCTGAGGAAGTTCTATTGATAATTCGAACACCATTTACTCACATCTTTGATTTGGGGTGAGGTAAGGTATTAAAGGGAGAGTTTGATGGTTGTGCACTTGTGCTATATTATCTTTAGACTTTACTTCCTTAGTAGTAGTGTATCATGTCCAACTTTTTCTACAGGACATATATTTAAGATACTTCCAACTGTGAACAGAGCCACTGCACGCAGATTGCTTAGTAAAAAATTTCAAAAAGGTTATACCCCCCATTAACCAGTGTCTTTGGATCGATTTTTGAAGGTATTAACGTTGTTATAAGTACAAGCCTATTCAAACGATTAAAACTATAAAGTTGCAGCATACCAAGTCAAGATGCAATCAGTTGGATTGATCGCTCAAAAGAACCGTATATGAAGTTGAGACCTCAAAATGAGAAGGTTACTTTTGTTTGGGCAAAAATAGTTTATGTAGAAATTTTTGAAAGAAGAATGAAATCGATCTGGCAATTTATATCTGTAATGGATATTTGTGAAGAAAAGAGAATTCTAAAGGCTGAGAGTAGTTGTTGTGCTTCTTTTTATTCATGTGATTGGGAAACTATTTTTTGCCAAATCAAAAGGCGAGATAACCACAATATCAAATTGTGGTTCAGAGAATTCCCAAAGTGTAACTTTCTCATAGATTGAAGATCATCTTCATTTCAGTTTGTTAATTTTTACTTGCCTTTGGGTTCTAAAGATTGTAGATAGTTGAATTACTTGCTCAGCATTAAAGCAAAAGGAAGGTATCTGCATCTAGATATTGTATTCAAATAATTTAAGGTGCAAATATGTGACCGTCTATCTACCATTACTTTTTCTTAATATTTTTATCTTCTACTCTTGATATATAATCGTCCCTTTTATTTATGCGCCTTTTTCAAAATCAGTATAAGGTGTTTGAAGAGAACCCGCGACTTAAGTAGTACAAAAAATAAAAAGTTGAACCAAACTAGTACAAAAAAAAAAAAAAAAACATAAGTAGTATTCACGCACGAAATTCGTGCGTGAAAGGACCAAACTGCAAAAACACAGTTTTGGCCTTTCACGCACGAATTTTGTGCGTGAATGGGGTGACCAAAAACAAAAGAGAATATTGGTATCACGCACTAATTTTGTGCGTTAATGTTGAGGCTTCTTCTTTTTTTTTTTTTTTTTTTTTTTTTTTTGCGTTACCATTCCAATCACGTTTTTTTCCATACTTTGGGCAAAGATTAGTCATGTTTTAAAATCCCAAAATATCAATATTTTATATAAAACTTAATTTTTTTTTTTTACAATAATGTCGGCTCATTACATCAAGTCCACCTAAATGTTTGGATCGTCGTTTTAGGGGTTCTAAAGTGCCCAGTAAGTTTTGAAACTTGTAATATTTATAGGGTTTTGATTTAAGTGTTTTAATAATAATTCATCCAATACGAGAGGTTTATACTAATTAAAAAATAATTCATTTCATTTAATTACAATACTAATTCAAAGCAATACAATAATAAATTACAATCTTCAAGTTCTAGAGGCTCTATTACTTCGAGACGTGCTTGTACTACCACGGCCTTGTTGCCCACATGAACGCTTGTCATGGCCATATTGCTTGCATATAGAGCACTTGCGAGAGTAAGTTCTTTCACTAACATCCATTTGATTGGGTCTACGACTCCGTGAGTTAATGCCCAATTTTCTAATGTAATCCTTGTTAGCAACCATCGAAAACGGCTCGTTTGGCCAATAAGCTTCATTACCAAGTGGGTGGAATTGGCCGGAATATGCTCTAAGGTAACTTTGGACCTTGTATTCCCCCGCCACATAATTTGTTACCGTTTTTCTCATTCTCTCGAAGCACTTGACAGCATGAGAACACGGCATGTGGTACGTTTGCCACTTACCACAAGTGCATGTTCTTGTTGCCTCATAAACGGTATGCACGTTTCCACCCTTACCTGTAACGACCCGTTTGGTCGTTTAGCACTTTAAAACTACGAAAAGGGTATGGGACTATATTGTATTTATTTATATGATTTGAATACATGTTATAGTTTATATGAGATGATGAATAAGAGCGAAGTAATCTGACTAACGATATATTTCATCTGGTGAAAGGGCCATTGATGTCTTAGGAATGATATGTAAAAGGAAAAATAAATAAAGAAGGCCACTTTCATTATGATGCCAGGAATGAGTGGCATCTGAAATGTAAAAATAAAATATAATAATAATAATAATAAAAGTAGGCCAGCCCACCATTCCTTGTTTTATGCATTCCTTGTTTTATGCATCCTTGTTTTGTGCATTTAGTCATCATAACCTTGTGTTGTGCACGTTATATTCCAAAAGGAGGAGGAAAAAGTAGAAGGAAAAATCTTGTTACATATAAGATATATTACGAAAGAAAGAGGAAAAAATAGAAGGAAAAATTATTCAACGATTTCTAACCTAGAGGGAGAAAAAGGACGAACGAAGGGGCTTTGTCAATTAATGTTGAAGGAGCGGTGAAGCTTTATTTTATTTCCACCAAATACAAAGGCAATCGAGTATGGTACAATTAGTTTTATACACTCCTACAAGAGAATATGTTGCAGGAAGTTTAGTTTAGTATGGTAGTTATGGCAATCTATGACTCACATTTTCTTGCTTTTCTTGAATACACCGTAGCAATTTCCAGCTTTCTACAAGCTTTGAAAAGTGGCCCATGATTTAGTCATTATAAAAATTGGTTCTTTATTTAGCTTGATAAGGATATGCTAGAAGACAATATCTATTATAGAGCCCAAGTGAAGCATACATGAACTTAGAGAAAATCATCACATCTGTAATGATGGTCACGCTTCCTTCCCGACCATTAAATGCTTGATGGTTTATTTAGAAATGTTTGTACACTAAGAATTGATAAGGATTTAATAAATTAATAATCAAGGTAGTTGTTAGGAATATGAAAATGAAGTTAAAATATAATTAAAGGTCCATTTCTTTTACTTGGGTTTAGTTCATATTATATATATTTCAATTGTTTAATATCGTGTGAAATATAACTGAGTATTGATGTTGTATTTCTTGGATGATATATATGTACGTTAGAATTCCATTTTTGTGCACATGGGATGCAATTTGATTTCGATTAGACCAATCTCACGTTTTTGGGTATTAAAATTAGGTGAAAGTTAGTGGATGTCATAATGATGTCCTCACCTATGCTATAAATAGGTATGATGATACAAGTGATTATAAAAATAAAATAATACATGTGGCTACTTATTAAAAGCTTCTGGTTTTTTTATAGAATTGAGAATGAGGGTACAAAGAATTAACACGTTTTGTCTTGTTCTCTTTTCCTCATTGTTATCTTTAAAAAAAAAAAAAATGAAATGATTACTTCACACGTTTTTGTATGCTTTTGGAGGGAATTTTCAGATTTGCTTTTGCTTTAGAAAGTGTCCTTTATGTTTGTCTTACCAATATTTAAATCCTTACATATTAAGTCCTATATTTAATTATGTTCTTATTCTTTTGTCAAGGTCCTCGGTTCCATTATTTCACTTCCATTTTTGAATTTTGTCTTTGTGTTATTAGTTGCCACTTAAATTTTAAATACATAAGGTATATGTAATTGAGTATTTTGGTAGTGAATAATATGAATACCTTCGGAATCATGGTATTTGAATTACGAAAAGTCAGATTTTGTCCGAAGTTAAAGATATTGGAGTAATTAAAGGTTTCGAGTCCTAATCCTAAGAAAGGAGAATTAATGATTGAATAGTATATTTATGGATGAAATTGACCAATTTTAATAATATATAATCCTTAGATAATGGGCGAAATTATTTTTCAAATAAAATTCCAATCTTGCCCTTGTGGGCCCAAGGCCACTTTTAGGGTGCGTTTTTGGGCTCCGAATATAAATTTGCAGTATGGGTGTCCTTAGATTCGTATTCTAACGTAGATAGCATATTTTATAGATTTTGATCGTTCAGAGGCTCTCGCAAAGGAAGACATTAGTTTGATTGTTCGTGGCACTCGCTCGGCATTGAGGTAGGTTACGGTCTACTTTAGTTAGACTCGATTAGAGAATCGTATGTAGTTGTAGAAAGTGACGGGGAAGACATATAGGCCTTCGGGCATGAAGTAGAGGTGGATTCCGTTAGTTTGGCTTTGTTAGTTGCTATGTGGGCTTGTCGCCATATGTGTTATTTTCTATAATTATCACCTCGTTCGTATCTCTCTGTCACATACTAGCTCACTCACCATGTGTAAAGGAATGGTAACATTAATATGACTTGTATTGGTTGACTATATATTGGTGATATTGTTGAGACTGATATCATGCATGACATGTCTTTTATATTATTGTTGTGATGATTGGTGAGGTGAGTGATCGAGAGACTCCGAGGTCTTTGCCGGAGATTGAGAGTGACAGAGAGACTCCGAGGTCTTTACCGGAGATTGAGAGTGACAGAGAGACTCCGAGGTCTTTGCCGGAGATTGAGAGTGATTAATAGCCTCCGAGGTTTCTGCCGGAGAGCACGAGTGGTACATGGACTTCGCGGGTCCCCCATGGGTCATGACTATGAGGCATTGCCATAGCATGTGTGTACGAGAGTGGAGTGTGAGAGGTGACTATTGTATTGCATTGCATTCATCCACTCATATATTTGACTGATCATTTGGTGAATTATATCTGTCTTGGTTGATTTCATGATTCCTTTACACCTTACTTATATATGATACGTGACCATACCTGTTTGCTCTATGTGCTACTTGTTGGTTTTGACTTCTTCATGCGTTATCTAATCATTGTCGGCCTATGATGCTTACCGGTACAAGTGTTGTAATCGATACTACTCTTCTTTGCACTTTTGTTGAGTGCGAGTACGATCCGGAAGCTCCGCCTCTACGCCCGTGGTCGATACGTGAGGGTGACATCTTTTAGTTATTCGGGGTGAGCTACACATCATCCGTGGCCCCGAAGGACCTCCTCTATCTATTTCTTTTTTTTTGTATTCGACGACAATATGTAGCCTTCGGTATTTTCGACTTCTATTCCGTCCTATGTTAGCGCTCTTGTACCCTTTGACCGGATTTTTGGGGTTGTCGTGACATTTCTTGTTATGATAAGTATTTAAGACTTGATAACTTATTCTTAATTAATTCTTCGCTTATTTAACTTGTTATTAGTAATGTGGTTCGCCTACTCGAAGGGATAGTGTAGGTGCCACCACGACTCGCGAATTGGGTCGTGACATTACCGTTATAATAACCCGTCCTAACTTCATACACATGTTGAATTGGGTCATACTCGGTCATTTGAAGGTGATGAACTTACTGTTGTTCATAAGCACTGTCATGGTGTGGAGAATGATCAACTCCACCGAACTGAGAGGATTGACCAACATCCATATTTGGTACCACTGGTGAGTTTTGAGAATAGTTCCTATAAAGATTTGAAAATTGGTTATTTACCAATTCATACAACAAACACATGCTACTACATATAATAATAATATAAAAAACCATATTTACCAATTTGCATTGTGAGCGTGATTAAATTGTTTGGCTTAGATTTTCCAAATGCACTCACCACTCAAAATGTCTCCATAAGAACTAAAGTCCCCATGTGTTACCATGAATAAATTTGGACTTGAGGGACTTGTTCCCGAGGTATCTTTTCAACATACATCTCAAGAACATTAATGAATACTAAATCACGATATTCTTCCCGGCGATCCCAAATAATCACTCAAAGATTCATCATCGTTGATATTGTGCATGCCATAACGCACTACACCGTTTGATATTGTTTGTGGATATACGCAGCTTATTGAGATTCCAAACTCAGTGGGTGTAGTTTTCATTCTTTCGTGCAAGTAACTGACTAGTGTTTCATAACTTAAAGTTGTTGGAAATTTAACATGGGCTTTTGGTTTGATACTATAACGAATGGAGTAATTGTCCTCGACGATATCTCCATCCCAAAATAGTGAAACCTTAACACGCGAAGCATTTTGAGACATTTTTTGAATGAAGTTTGATTTTTTTTATGACTTGTAAGACTTAGGCCTATGCAATTGATGAGTTTTTCACTCGCCAACATTCAAGTTAAATAAATTCTGAAATTGTCACGGTAACGTATTGTCAAATCAATACTTATAGTGCGCATTAAATTGGTGCGCAATACAAACGCGCAAATAATGCAAAGAACGTATTGTCAAATCAAGCCTTTATGTGTCATAGATTCCCGAAATTGTCATGCGTGGTGTGTTGTCAAATCAATACTTATAGTGCGCATTAAATTGGTGCGCAATACAAAACGCGCAAATAATGCAGCAACGTATTGTCAAATCAAGCCTTTATGTGTCATAGATTCCTGAAATTGTTATGCGTGGTGTGTTGTCAAATCAATACTTATAGTACGCATTAAATTGGTGCGCAATACAAAACGCGCAAATAAACCCTAAAATCTGTGCGTTAAAGTGGTTAAACAGTTTTGCCCTTTCACGCACAGAATTTGTGCGTGAAAGGGGCAAACCTGATTTACCCTTTCACGCACAAAAACTGTGCGTGAAAGTGTAAAATACGACTTAAACCCTAAAATTTGTGCGTGAAAGTGGGGGGAAAATTTTTTTTACACTTTCACGCACAGAATTTGTGCGTGAAAGGGTAAAACAGTTTTGGCCCTTTCACGCACAGAATTTGTGCGTGAAAGGGACAAAACTGTTTTACCTTTTCACGCACAAAACTGTGCATGTAATGAGCCGATATTATTGTACGCAAAAAAAAAATTAAGTTTTATATAAAATATTGATATTTTGGGATTTTAAAACATGACTAATCTTTGCCCAAAGTATGGAAAAAAACGTGATTGGAATGGTAACGCAAAAAAAAAAAAAAGAAGAAGAAGCCTCAACATTAACGCACAAAATTAGTGCGTGATACCAATATTCTCTTTTGTTTTTTGGTCACCCCATTCACGCACAAAATTCGTGCGTGAAAGGCCAAAACTGTGTTTTTGCAGTTTGGTCCTTTCACGCACGAATTTCGTGCGTGAATACTACTTATGTTTTTTTTTTTTTTTTTTTTTTGTACTAGTTTGGTTCAACTTTTTATTTTTTGTACTACTTAAGTCGCGGATTCGTTTGAAGATGGATGTTGGACGAATTAAACGGGACGATTGCAAGGACAATATTTATATACTTGCTGATGAACTTTTAGTGCATTTTAATATTAAATAATATGTATTAAAGTTCATCAATTCAATGCAAATTTATGTTGCTGCATTCATCTATACGTTGTGGCCATAAAGTTGGCAGAAGTGGTCTTCCTTCTCCTTACGTTTTTGTGCCTTTAATTGGCAATTACTTTTGTTTTTTATTATCTCATTATTCATATGAGTTATGGATGAATGTGGTCTTATTTTCTTTTGTAATCTCCTACTCATAATTCTCCCATATTCTCCATATTTACACCATCTTAGTACCCCATTATTCCACTCTTTCATCCAATTCAATTCAAGGATGAATTTTTCAACTATAAATAGTTTGTCATCTTTATTTTGTGGAAGTAGAGAAAAATATATACTTGAAAGAGTTCTTAAAAAGTGAGGAAAATAAAAGAGAGTTTATTAGTTGAGGGAAAGTGTTCTTCTTTTTGGTGGAGCTTTGAACTCAACATCTTGTCCAGAGTTTGTTGAGTTGTACGACGTGATCGGGCTGTTGTATCCTGGAGGGGAAAAGTCGAAAGATTATTTGGGACCAAGAGATTTCTTTTGATGGCTTGAATCTCCTTAAAGAGAGCGAGATATTCGCGCCTCAGCCGAAGATATTTTTATTTCTTCATTTTATTTTTCAATTGTAATTGTAGTTTCATTGTATTATCACCAACAATTTTAAGGAGATTCACATGGCTACAATTGAAAAATCTGCGGATGTCAAAGTGGGAGATCTTAACAAGCCATTTCGGTTCAACGGTACTCATTTTAAGAGATGGAAGGGTAAAGTATTTTTCTACTTAAGTCTTCTCAATGTTTCTTATGTGTTAACTGAGAAGAATCCAAATAATGTAGACAACTCTTCAATGAATGATGAAGAACTTATTTCTCTTCAAGAAAAAATTGAAAAGTACGAGGAAGATTCATACAAGTGTCGGTATTATTTACTTAATTGTCTATCAGATAATTTTTATGATTATTATGATAGAATTTACTCTACTGCAAAGAAAATTTGGAAAGCATTGTAGAGTAAATATGATACCGAGGGGAGGCCGGAGCGAAAAAAAATATCTTTAACTAGTAGATTTTTTTCGTTTCCAAATGGTGGACAACAAATCAGTGGTAGACCAAGCTCAAGATTTTATAATGATCGTTGGAGAGCTCAGGTCCGAGGAGATAACCTTATTGTTTGTGGCATAATAGATAAACTTCCACTTTCTTGGAAGGAATTTCAAAAAACTATGTGCCACAAACAAAAGGAAACCTCTCTTGAGACGTTGATTATGCGAATCGCCATGGAAGAAGAGGCAAGGGGCCAAGATGCACTTTTGCAAACGGAAGAAAGCAACTTACAACCCGTCACAAACAAGGTAAATTTAATTACTTCAAATAATTTTGCTCCTAATGCTAACAAAAATACCTCTATGAAGCCTAAGAAGAAAATATTCAAGAAAAATAATGGTAGACCTCCCAAGAAAAATAATGGTGGTAACAACCAAGCACAAAATCAACAAGCACAAAATGGAGGACCATCTGTGGCAAGAGTGGGCATATTGCTCGATTTTGCAAGTTTCGGAAACGTGGTCCTACACCTTAGGCGAACGTTACCGAAGAGCCACTTGTGGCGGTGATAACAGACATAAATATGTTGAAAATGTTGATGGATGGTGGGCTGATTCTGGTGTAAACCGTCATGTCTGCTATGACAAAGATTGGTTCAAAGTGTATACTCCATGTGTGGAGCCCAAAACCATCATGCTTGGTGATTCTCACACTACTCAAGTGCTTGGAAAGGGAGATGTCGAGTTGAGCTTTACCTCAGGAAGGGTGTTAACTTTAAAAGATGTACTTTTTACTCCTTCCATGAGAAAAAATTTGATGTCTAGTTTTCTTCTTAATAAAGCAGGCTTCAAACAAATTATTGAGTCTGATCAATATGTAATAGTGAAAAAAGGTATTTTTGTGGGAAAAGGGTATGCTTGTGATGGGATGTTCAAGTTGAATGTTGAAATGAATAAAGTTACTAATTCTGTTTACATGCTTTCTTCCACTAATTTTTGGCATGCTCGTTTGTGTCATATTAATAACCATTATGTGGAAATCATGAGTAGTTTAGGATTAATCCCAATGATTAAAAAGGAATTTGAAAAATGTGAGGCTTGTAGTAAAGCCAAAATCACAAAAGGCCTCATTTTCAAGTTGAAAGAAAAAACTGAATTGTTAGAGTTAATTCATACTGATATTTGTGAACTTGGAATAATTTTAACTCGTGGAGCAAATAGATATTTTATTACTTTTATTGATGATTTTTCTAAGTATACATATGTTTTCTTGATGAAAAATAAAAGTGATGCTTTTGAAAATTTTAAAATTTATCTCCATGAAGTTGAAAATCAGTTTGGAAGAAAAATAAAAAGAATTAGAAGTGATAGAGGCCGTGAATATGAGTCTAATGAGTTTAATTCTTTTGTTAGATCATTGGGAATAATTCATGAAACTACTCCACCCTATTCTCCTGCGTCTAATGGTGTAGCGGAGAGAAAAAATAGAACTTTGGTTGAGTTAACAAATGCCATGCTTATTGAGTCTGGTGCACCTCTAAATTTTTGGGGTGAAGCTATTTTAACTGCTTGTTATGTGTTGAATCGTGTGCCACATAAAAAGACTAAATTAACACCATTTGAGTTGTAGAAAGATCAAGTCAAATTTGGGATATCTAAGAGTTTGGGGTTGTCTAGCATATGTAAGACTAATGGATCCCAAAATAAGTAAATTGGGTAAAAAAGTTACTACTTGTGCTTTTCTTGGTTATGCTTCAAATAGTATAGCCTATAGATTTTTTAGTCTTGAAGATAATATAATAATAGAATCGTGGTGATGCTATTTTTCATGAAAATAAATTTCCATTTGATTCTAAAAATAGTAATGGGTTCATAGGACTGAAGAAAATATTTTGTCACTATCTAGTTCTTCTACTTCTGTTTTGAAAAATAAAGAAAATGATGATTTTGAAATACGAAGAAGTAAAAGAGCTAGAGTAGAAAAATATTTTGGTCCTGATTTTTATGTTTTTAATGTTGGAGATGACCCTATCACCTTACAAGAAGCTTTATCTTCACATGATGCTATTTTTTGGAAAGAGGCTGTAAATGATAAAATGGAATCACTTATTTCCAATAAAACTTGGAAGTTAGTTGATTTACCACCGGGTTGTAAAACAATTGGGTGTAAATGGGTCCTTAGAAAAAAGTTAAAACCGGATGGTTCTGTTGATAAATATATATAAGGCTAGACTAGTTGCTAAGGGTTTTAAACAACTAGAAGGCCTAGAATTTTTTGATACTTTTTTTTCGGTAACTAGAATTACATCCATAAGGCTTTTAATTGCTATTGCTGCAATTTTTGATTTGCATAATCACCAAATGGATGTAAAAACTGCTTTTTTAAATGGGGACCTAAATGAGGAAATATATATGGAACAACCCGAAGGTTTTGTTGAAGGCGAGGCCAAGAAAGCAAAGTGTGTAAACTTACTAAATCCCTATATGGCTTCAAACGGGCACAAAGCTAAAGGCATGAAAAATTTGATTCTACTGCATGATTGAGAATGGTTTTAAAACAAACGAGTGTGATAAGTGCATTTATCATAAGTCTTGGAATAATTCACATGTTATTGTTTGCCTATATGTTGATGATTTATTGATCTTTGGCTCAAACATGAATGTTATTGGTGAAACTAAAAATATTCTTAGAAGCCATTTTGACATGAAAGATCTTGGTGAGGCAAATTTTATTCTTGGAATAAAAATTACTAAAACATGTGATGGAATTTTCCTTGACTAGTCACATTATGTTGAGAAAATTTTGAAAAAATATAACTTTCTTGATTGCAAGCATGTTGTAACTCCTTTTGATTCAAGTGTTCACTTGTTTCTGTTCAAAGTGAAAATGATGTGATAAATCAAAAGCGAATATGCTAGCTTAATTGGAACTTTGAGATATGTGACCGATTGCACTAGGCACGATATTGCGTATGCGGTTAGTACTTAGCAGGTTTACAAGCAAGCCGGTAGTGAATATTGGCATGCCATAACGAGAGTTATGAAATATTTAGTGGGTACAAAAACTTATGGCTTGTTTTATAAAAAATATCCCGCCGTACTTGAAAGCTTTTCTCGATGCGCATTGAACACTTTATCCGGTGATTCATGTTCTACCACCGGTTATATTTTTACGTTGTTGTGTGGTGCTATTTGTTGAAAATCAAAAAAGCAAACTATTATTGCTAACTCTACCATGGAGGCCGAACTAATTGCTTTAGCTTCGGCTTAGTGAAGAAGCGAATTGGTTGAGAGATTTATTATTTCAAATACCTTATTTTGAAAAACCAAGTCCTCCTATTTTAATTCATTGTGATAGCACCGCTGCGATTGGTAGAGTTCAAAACCATTATTACAATGGTAAATCGAGACCTATAAGAAGAAAACACAGTACTGTGAGATCATATTTGACAAGTGGTACCATCAACGTTGATTATGTCAAATCTTGTGATAATCTTGCAGATCCACTAACCAAGGCCTTGGCAAGAGAAAGGGCCTGAAGCACATCGAGGGGGATGGGATTAAAGCCCATAAATTCATGAGTCGTATACGAGAAAACCCAACCTGGGGATTAGAGATCCTATAGCCAGGTTCAATGGGAAAAACGAATCATATGATGACTTATTGAGAAAATGCACTATTTTATTTATTCCCTCCCTATGGTGTGAGTGCATTATTCTCATAATGTTTGTGGAGGTTGAGTTTATAAACTCTTAATGAAACTCGTAGCTCGTATGAGTGGGGTGTTAAGTTACGAAGCACCCTTGATGATTTCACCTATGTCAGGGAAAGTAGGCCGCTTAAGAATTGGGCTCGTTCTCAAAAGCACTCATGAAACCGAGTTAGCACAAGGCCGTAATGTCGGCTATTAAAGCTCATGTCGACACCTTAATTAGTATGTGTAAGCGAATTCTTTATTTCCCTAAAGCAACATAGTTCAAGTCTGAGACTACTACGGCTCTGAAGTAAAGATTATTAGTTTACTAAGTGAAGGTTTAATGCAGAGCACACCTTCATTATGCATAATAGTCTACCTTCAACTGATATACTCTCTTATATTAATATTAAAATGAGTGGGGGATTGATGGACTTTTAGTGCATTTTAATATTAAATAATATGTATTAAAGTTCATCAATTCAATGCAAATTTATGTTGCTGCATTCATCTATATGTTGTGGCCATAAAGTTGGCAGAAGTGGTCTTCCTTCTCCTTAAGTTTTTGTGCCTTTAATTGGCCATTACTTTTGTTTTTTATTATCTCATTATTCATTTTGAGTTATGGATGAATGTGATCTTATTTTCTTTTGTAACCTCCTACTCATAATTCTCCCATATTCTCCATATTTACACCATCTTAATACCCCATTGTTCCACTCTTTCATCCAATTCAATTCAAGGATGAATTTTTCAACTATAAATAGTTTGTCATCTTTATTTTGTGGAAGTAGAGGAAAATATATACTTGAAAGAATTCTTAAAAAGTGAGGAAAATAAAAGAGAGTTTATTAGTTGAAGGAAGATGTTCTTCTTTTTGGTGGAGCTTTGAACTCAACATCTTGTTCAGAGTTTGTTGAGTTGTACGACATGGACGTGATCGGGCTGTTGTATCCTGGAGGATAAATCGAAAGAAAGATTCTTACCAGAGATTTGTCATAGTGGGCTCAATCTCCTTAAAGAGAGCGAGATATCCGCGCCTCAGCCGAAGATATTTTTATTTCTTCATTTTATTTTTCAATTGTAATTGTAGTTTCATTGTATTATCACCAACACTTGCAATGAGATTGTAAGCATCTCAGAGATTAATATGACAAGCAAGAAAATTTAATATGCTATTCCACACTCAATTCCATTCTCTTTCCCGTCTTTGATTATCATCTGTTACTGGAAATTACACCATCAATGCCTAAGTACAAAAATGGGAGCGGCCAAGAAGGCATGAAAGGACACTGTTCTTTTTTCAGAGGGAAAGGGGTCAGTGGGTTGTATAAGCGGAGTCAAGATTTGAAGCTTATGGATGCCGCATTCTAGTACATTAAGTTATTAAGTTCTAAATTAATATTTATACATATTTAATTAATTTCTTGAGACAAATATAGAGTTTGAATCAAAGCTATTGAGTTCGGCCGAATCTGTAACCGTTATTCTACTCCGCCCTTGTTGGTTTGTGGTTTTCAACTTTTCATGAAGCTGGGTTCTGTGTAATGAAGAGGAATTTAAAAAAAAAAAAAAAAATCCTCCACTCATCTTCGAGAATAAAATGACTGATTGAACGTGGATCCTCGAAGCAATTGAGTTCCCCAGGTTTTATTGTTAGAAAATTCGAGGATCGACGTTCAATCAATCATTTTTTTTTTATCGAAGATGAGTGGAGGAATTTTTTTTTGTTTTCTATTTCGGTTAGAACAAAATCCAAAATGACATAATCAAATATTACATTATTTTGTCAATTATGAGTTTCGCGTCATGGAATGAACGACAAACTAAGGACATCTCTTTTAGGAGTGTTACAACGTAGTTCTTTGGAAGTGGATGTCTTTGATAGTTCAAATTTTATCCTTCAAATTAGGGGTTTAATTTGGAATGGATACACGTCGTATCCATTACTAATATCTATATGGTTTTTTAACGAGGCAACAGTTAGTTTTCTTTTTTGATTCTTGGATAGTATCTCACTCAAGAATATGGATCGATGCATTACCATAGGCGAATACGGGACAAAATAATAATAATAATAATAACGTGCTCCTGAATGAAGAGACTTCTCTTTTATAAAATGGATATAGCGCTTGGGTATTATAGTAATTCTTCCAAAATATACTTAATCTGGCACATAAATCCTAGTTTCTTTCAAAATATACCTAATCTAGTACCTAAATCCTAATTTTGGACTATTCCCTTTCCCGTATACATGTACAAAACCATACAATAATGGTAGGATGGAAAAATTAGCCAATGAAAATATGATTCGCTCAATGTGTTCAAGTTTGGGTTGGTTACCACTCATTTATAATTAACTCAGGCTATCTTGGTCCACCCAATTCAATCCGTCTAACAGTTGGGCTAATTTCCGTCAATATATAGCACAAATATTCCCACAAAAAACCTTGTAAAAATATTTCAAAAAGAACTTTTTCTGTTTTATATGTTATATATGGCTACAATAAAGAAAAAAACGTGTTATTAGGTAATTAAACAGATTATAAGAAAACAAAGATTTTAAAACTTGGTAAGAGATGAACGGGTTGAATTATGACTAATTATTTAGCCTATCTTAACCCAGCACCTCACAGCTCAAGTAATTTTTGGAGGGATTAATAATTAGCCCATTTATTAATTTAAGCTCATATTAACCCGATCAAATTCAACTCAAACCGCCCATTTAACACCCCTAGATATTGACAATCTTATGTTAATTTTTGTAAGACATAATTGAGACGAATCACTCAATCAACTCAGCACTAAAAATGTGAGGAAAGTTCAAGAGAAAGAAAAATGGGTACTGTTCTTTTTGGAGCCATTAGAATTTAGAATGGACGATTAGTCTTATATTATGGTCGGAAAAAAATACACGTGACTACGACTTTCTTTAGCTCTTCGGCATTGTATTTTGTCAAGCTAAAATAACAGTATTATGGTTTTATGTATTCATTTGGTTCACGTACTAGTTACGGAGGATTATAATGTAGGAATAATTTATGCAATGGTTAATGATAAAGATATCGTTATATATGAATTATTTACTTTAAAATGTCATGTTTGTCTTGAAATATTAGTTTATTAATCCCTCAATTTGGTAAGACGCGGTTCTTATTCCACATCCTATCGCATAAAAAACATATAATTTCCGCATAACTTAACTTGAATATTATTTTATTAAGTACTGCCAGTCAAAAGATTGCATAAGTTATATGGCGATTAGTTTTTGTTATGCAGCCAGGTAGACAATATATTATCTCATGCACGACTTTAAATTGGGATTATTAATCAAATACCATCAACCAAACTATCCCTCATCCTAGTTGAGATTTACAAACTCGAAACCATCACACATTACAGTAAAGAAGGAATTCCCGACCAACGACTTCTGTCACTGAACAGGAAAAATCCATTACTGTATTAATGATGGATTAGGGACGGGTTATTATAAAAACCCTTGATATATAATTACAGGCGGGGTACTTGAGACCTCTCACCAAAGAATAGCTATCAAGTAACTCGTCACCAACGTAGAAGCGATGTTAAAATCACTTAGTATGTTTGAATCACAAATTAAACCCGAGAATTCATGGTCTCAACCCACTTCGTGTATCACTAGATAACACCCTTGAATGCCGTAACAGGGAACAGGCTATTTAATAACGTAGATAAACTAAAAATTTCGTACTAATTCCATTACGTTGGTCTTATAGTGATACTTTGGCTTTATAGACTGGTGACCAACAATATTGGGAAAAAAGGCCAATTTAATTAACTTTTAGCAAGAGACTCCAAGTCAAGCCACAAAATTTGGGTAAGAAAATGGGAGCTTTCTAATAAAGGGTCGTCCATACGTTTCTCAATTCTTATCAATATTGTAATTTTTGAAAAATATATAAAAGGGTCAATAAATTATAAGCTTATTGATTAAACACCTTATCTTATAGCTTTTGAAGCCATGAATCACAAAGCATTCTCTTTGTTATTCATAGCCATTTTTATCTTAGTTTTCTGTCCATCCTCAACAACGTCCTCTCGAAGATTATTACAAGGTTAATTTAGTAATCCTTTCACTGTAAAATGAATTGTTTTTTCTTTTCGTCCTAACTTATTACTATTCAGTTTTTCTTTTTCTTTTTATTATTATTGTTGTTGTTGTTCTTTGTTGTTTCCCAAGCTCTAAAAATCTGTCTATTTTGAAAAGTGTTTTTTTGCTCGATGTGTTTTTTGAAGAAATTCTTTTGGAAAATAGCAGTTTGTGTTTGAATCAATTTGAAAAGTACTTTTATCAATAATAGAGCAGTAATTTGTACTTGACCAAGGTTGGAGAAAGGGTACTTTTTTGGCTTCTGAAAAACAACGTCTCCTACTACTCATAACCACTTTATTTTTCTTCTAAAAGCTTGGCCAAACACCTCAAATCACTAAAATGAGTTTATTTTCAATTATTGTCAATGTATATAACTTAATTCCATTTCAATAACAGATTTACCTGGAATTCCAATGCGACCCCATCATTCTGGGTCAGATCATTCAGCAACTGAACAACCACCGCCTGGTAAAATTCTGTTCAATATCACTGTATTAATATTTTCCCTTTGAACCATTTACCACAATAGTTAGGAGTAAAACTACTGTAATTTTATGTTTCACAATTATTTTGAATGTATAACTCGATTCACTCTTTTGTAAGTCTAGGAAAACCAAAATTCCTAAATGGACACATAGTTGTAAAATCATGTTAATATAATCCCACTATTTTTCCCACTATTTTTTTCTTACTATTGAAACTAAATATCCTCGTGATCCAAAATATACGCTAGAAAAATCAATACCTGAAAACTTGTGGTCCAACTTTGGAGAAGTCGACTCTTGAATGTTGAAAACATGAATTTGGATCACGAAAGTTACTTTTATTTGTTGATTTAGTTTCTAAGAAAAGGAAAAAAAATTATCCCAATAAGAAATAGTATGTCCTTTTTAATTAGTATCTATTACGTATCCATTATAAATTTGATAGAAGTTGATTGGAGATCTAAAAAGCGAGAACTTAATAATAGAAACACATGAAAAATAATTTACAAAAGTGTCTCCCCAAATCTATTGATAGCTAGATTAAAAAAAAAAAATTATTTTTAAAAACTACTATTGAAAAGTATTAACAATCAGAAAATTTTATAACTAAATTCTTTGAATGATATTTGTGAAAAGAAATTAAGGTAACTAGACATATTGTTACCCTCGTCAAATAGAAATATTGTCAATACAAAATAGAACAAAATAAATGTCAAATTTTAACTGCGTACTAGCTTCAATATCCAAATTTACCCAAGTAATAATTTCTTTATTATTATTATTATTATTATTATTATTATTATTATTATTATTATTATCATTATTATTATTATTTCTTTTTGCAGCAATTCCAACGACATGCAAGGGGCAGGATCGGCAAACATTAGAAAATTGTATACGCCGTCAAGTAAAGGCGGATCTCTGTAAAAATTATAATATATGTTAACATGAATAAAATTAAATTAGATGCACGACTCTGCTATAAATTGTACTAAATTATGTAAGTTTTATTATCATAATTATTTTTAATTTCTTCTGGAATTCCTGAATGCTATGAATAAACTGTAAGTGTGAACTTCATTTTTCCAAGCAAGCAAAAGAGTTTTAGATGAATAATTATTTAGATGTTTATAAAGTTTTGTTTGTACATCCTAGAGGTGTACAGTTTATGATTTAACCAGATTTTCATGAAATTCTGTTCAAAAGGATACTGAACCAAACATATTACTCCTTTATTTCTTTTGAGAATGGCCTTTATTAAACACAATTTTGCAAACAAGAGAGCAAATTTATTTTATAACGCCCAGCAATGCTCTATAACTAGCTCCGATAAACCTAATTAGGGTTTAATAACGGTAATTAGCGCGTAGCCAAGGTGATGTTCAATAACAAACTACATTATAAAATGCTAGTCAAAGTTTACATATTTTGAATCTCGAAAAATGGAAAGTGCATGGGACAGAGAGAGTATAACATAAGTCCATTTGAATATATAACAGATCGGGAAATTAATGGCATTCCAACGCGACACCATCACTCTAGATTAGATCATTCAGCGACTAAACAACCATCGCCAGGTAAAAAATTTCCCAATAGCTTTGTATTTATATTCTCCCTTTGAAACATTTCCCCCCATTAATTAGGAGTAAAAACTAGAAATTTAAATTTATTTTTCCCAAAAATTGTTAAATCCATCCTTTAATTGTGTCGAACTCGATTCATTTTGTGTGTCTAAGAAAACCTAATTATTAAATGAAAACAAAATTGTAAAATTTTCTAAATATTAATCCCACACATTTTTTCTTACAATTAAATATCCCCAGTATTCAAACTATACACTAAAATAATCGCTATCTAAAATCTTATGTTCAAATCAAACTTTAGAGAAGTACTTAATAAAATATTATCTATTAATAAATAAATGTTGTATTTTAATGTCACGGCACGGCTTAAACCCATGACACATATTATCCGTTTTGGGCCTAGATTCGTGCGGATTTGTCTTTTGCGCTACATAATATATATTGAGCCCAAGAATCGTGCGTACCACGTAAACTTGTTTGATACCTTGTAATTTGTTAAGTTTTTTACTTTGCTTTTCTATTTTGATGTGTGATTCGCCTAAATGAGTCATGTGCACTCCTTCTAAAGCCTGTTGGACCTTTTCTTTGACCCACCCTCATCGGCCCGCCCTCCATCACGAACGTCACGTTTAACCACCTACCTTCAATTATCCAAATTGGTCTCTTTTAGTACTCTCTTTGTCCCAATTTATATGAGGATTGACTTATTTGGGGAATCAAACAGCTCTTACTTTGACTCAAGTTCAAACATAGATTCTTCGAGTATTTATAATAAAATATACATATTTGAAATTACATAATCAATACTGTATAAATCTGCGTAATTATAATTCACGGTATATAAAAAGAGTTAGAGAAAATTGTAATCAAAGAAAGAGCTGATTGACTTCCCTAATAGGTTCACCCTCATATAAATTGGTACAGAGGGAGTAATAGTTTATTATTATTTTTTTTCTTTTTGCAGCAAACCCAGCGACATGTAACGGGCAGAGTCGAGAAACATTAGGCAATTGTATAAACCGTCAAATAAGTGAAAATCTCTGCAAAAATTATAACATATGTAATTAACATGAATAAAATTAGCATCTAGCACAACTTTACTATGATTATGAATTGTACTACTAAATTATGTAAGTCTTATCATCAATGTTTTATTTTCATTTCTCTAAGCAAGGACAACAGTTACATTTTCGAGCTTACCGTTCTTTTTACTTGTTCTTTATCACAGATTAATTCACAAATAATAATTTTTCCAAACACATCCAGTAATATCAGATTCTTTTACCTGGGCGAAGGTTCCAACTTCGATTCATTTTGGAGAAGTAGTGTTTTATCGCTAACATATAGTGTATTTGACCTGTGGTGTAATAAGCATAAGTCACAATATAAGCAATATACTTGCATGCATCTCAATCACGGTGTCATGGCACAGGTATAGTCACAATGTAAACAATAACATATGGCTGGTGACATCTCACTACGGTATAATAGTTTGTTTGGTCTAAAATCTGCTTATTTTAAAAAATATTTTTGTCATACGTGTTTTTCCAAAAAACACCTTTGGAGAGTTGGTAATCAATTTGAAAACTGTTTTTGGCTATTATGCTTAGTTTTAGCTTGAAAAAGTGAAACCAAGTCCAGGTAAAAAGAAATTAGCAAGAAATTTTGTGGATTAAGAAATTAATTTAACTCTAATTAATATAATCAAACTAGAAATAGGAATATTCTTACTTCCGTTTTATCTATCGCATTGCATTGAATCATTATTGACTTGTGAAGAAAGGCCTTTTGTAGGTAAAAACCTCTTAGTCTTGGAAAATACTAAGTTGGTATTATAGACATTGGTGCCATAACACATATTTAGCTGAATTGAATCGAATACGTTTATATCCATCGCATAGCATACACGAAAGAAGAGCAATCCTTTTGTCTTCTCTATCATTGTTACATCTCTCCTTGTTATTTGTGCACATTAAGTGTTTGTTTAAATTCCTTAGTTTATAAATACTTAGCCAAATCTACATCTACTAGCAATACATGCCCGTGCAATGTACGGGTCAAACATGTCTATTAACTTTAATTAGCCAGTCTTTAAGGTTTGTATTTTGAAAATAACTTTTAAAAACATTCTAATTGTTATTATATACAGCAACATATACAAAATGTATTTTATGTACCATCACTTTAGTTATAATTTAAAAATGGAGTTTAAAAATTAAAAATATATATATGATGGAATTAAGTCTTTGAGATGGAGAGAGTCGGACTTTTTATCATTGTCATGACAATGAAAGTTGTTCATCGATGTGAAAAAGAAAATTAGTAAGAATATGAGGGAAAATTAAAATTTTGATTCTAAATTTTTTCTTTTAAATTCTTTAATATCTTATATGTATACCAACAGGTTGATATCCATTTCAATTAACTAACTGTTCAGATCCAAACATAAGAACCATTGTTGTATATATTGAATTTTTTAAAAGAAAAACTAATAAAATATTTTTATTAAATTAATTAAAAAATATATTATAATTTTTTTAATTAACAATTATAGATAAAAAAAATTGTTACAAGGAAATCAAAATTAGAAAGATATATGTTATATCGTAAATCACCAAATTTTAATTCCGAAATGAAAATATAAAGTAATACATTTTATAAATGTAAAGAAACAATAATCAAAGACTGCGCAGGAGAGTAAAATAAGCAAAAGTATTGACAAAGAAGGAAAACGAGGATAAAAGTCACTCCCTCCCTTCACTTTTACTTGTCCACGTTAGCATATCAAGAAAAAAAAATTCTTCTTCTTATTTTACCCATCACATTAATTACTCATTTTCAAAGAGGCTATTGAGACTATACACCAATAAATATGGATATTATGATATGATATATAATTCATTTATTAATTCTTAAAGAACGTGAAAAGTCAAAAAGTAGACAAGTTATGTGTAGGAGAATTAAAATTGAAGTGCATACGTGTATACATGAGAAGAGCATAAATACTCAGTACTATGACATATGTCCAAGTGGAATAAAAAAGTAGTTGGTTGAATTGTATAATTTATATAACTTTTGGTACAAATTTGCATTGTTATTGTTCGTCCTCTCTTCAGGTTTAAAGTATTGAAAAAGAAGAAAAACGGGGATAAGAGTCACTCTCTCCGTTTACTTTTACTTGTCCACGTTAACATATCAAGAGAAAGAAATTTTTGTTCTTATTATTAATTTTACCCTTCACATTAATTACTCATTTTCAAATCATTTTCGAAGGCTATTGAGACTTACACCAATAAATATGAATATTATGGTAAAATATATACTCCCTCCGTCCCATATTACTTGTCACTTTTCCTTTTGCACGCCCCTTAAGAAATCATAAATAAAAGATATATTTTACTATCTTACCCCTATCTCTCTCCAATAAATACATTTTAATCAAAATTGACTATTTTCAAGAACATTTATTACTAAGGGTAAGATGAGAAAGATTTAATTAATTTTATTTTGGTTTTGTAAATGAACAAGTAATTTGAACGTATATTTTTAGTAATGTTGAGTACTTCATTTATGAACAAGTAAAAGTGCATGGAGGAAATAAATATGTGTCGGAGAATTAAAATTGAAGTGCATACGTGTGTATATGAGGAGAGAATAAATATTCAGTACTATGACATACACATCTAAAAAACTGGCAAAATTCGATGGACAAAAAACCGACGAAAACCGACGCAGTGTGTCGGTTTTGCGTATTTCTATTTTTTATTTTATTTTTTTAATTAAAAAACCGACGGACAATGTCGGTTTTTCCCGCAAAATTTTGAAATTATATTTCCGCCAAATATTTTTTACAAAAACCGACTTTCCATGTCGGTTTTATTAAAAAAAAAATTAATTAATTAAAAACCGACGAACAACGTCGATTTTATTTTTAAAAATATATTAAATAATTTATAATTCATTTTGTTTTGTAAAAATTAATAAACGAATTTTTTTTAAAGAAACCGACGGACTATGTCAGTTTTTAATTTTTTTTTTTGGTCAAAGGCTGGTTAACATTTTAAAAAAATCGACGGACCGCGTCGTTTTTTTTAACAATATGATAGAAATGGGTTTGGCATATCATTTGCCATCTTCCCCAAAAAAAATACCCACTTCTCTAAACTAAAAAACCCTAACCAGCCGCCCACCCCCCTCTGCCCACGCCCGCCACCAGCTGCGAGCCGCCGCCCACCCGCCGCCTACCTCGCTTAACCCCACCTACCCCAGCCCCGTTTTTAACTTGTAATTTGAGGTAGTTTCTTTTAAATTAGGGCTTTTAAAACTCTTTCAATTTTAGTTATATTTGTATACTTTAGGCCTAATGTTAGTCTATTTAGCTTTGTTAAACATCATTTGTAATGTTCTTAATGTTGAATTTGTGAAAAAATGTAAACTTTATTTGACTTGTTTACTTTTCTTTTTTTTTTCTTTTTTTTTTTTTGCTTGAGATTGTGCTATATTTTATGTTCATTGTCAATGTATTTGTGTTAGCTTAGTTATCATTGTTTGTAATATTATTGATGTTGAATTCGTGCAAAAATGTATACTTTATTTGACTAGTTTTTTTTTTTTGTTGGATTGTGCTTTTTGTTAGAATTCATAAGTTAGTAGAATTTTTATTGAGCATTCAAAATTAGAATTGGTTGAGATTGTTCTTTTCAAAGTTAGAATTGTTAAGTTATAGTATTTCTATAACCTCAAAATTAAAGTGTAGACTTTATTTGACTAGATTTACTTTTCAATTTTTGGAATTGGTTGGGATTGTGCTTTTCAAAGTTATATTAAAGTTAGAATCCATAAGTTATTAAAGTTAGAATTGTTATTGAGAATTCAAAGTTAGAATTGGTTAGGATTGTGCTTTTCAAGGTTAGAATGTTAAGTTATAATATTTCTATAACCTCAAAATTAAAATGTAGACTTTATTTGGCTAGATTTACTTTTCAATTTTTAGAATTGGTTGGGATTGTGCTTTTCAACGTTATATTGAAGTTAGAATCCATAAGTTATTAAAGTTAGAATTGTTATTGAGAATTGAAAGTTAGAATTGGTTGGTGTTGCGCTTTCTTAAATATTGTTAAATTTGTGAAAAAATGTAAACTTTATTTGACTAGTTTACTTTTCATATATATATATATTTGCTTGAGATTGTGCTATTTTTTATGTTCATTATCAATGTATTTGTGTTAGCTTAGTTAGAATTGGTTGGGATTGTGCTTTTTCAAGTTATATTAAAGTTAGAATCCATAAGTTGTTAAAATTAGAATTGTTATTGAGAATTCAAAGTTAGAATTGGCTGTGATTGTGCTTTTCAAAGTTAGAATTGTTAAGTCATAATATTTCTATAACGTCTAAACTAAAGCGTAGACTTTATTTGACTAGATTTACTTTTTGATTTTTAGAAATAAAATTAGAATCCATAAGTTATTAAAGTTAGAATTGTTATTGAGAATTCAAAGTTAGAATTGGTTGGGGTTATGCTTTTAAATTTGTTAAAAAATGTAAACTTTATTTGACTAGTTTACTTTTCATATATATATATATTTGCTTGAGATTGTGCTATTTTTTATGTTCATTGTCAATGTATTTGTGTTAGCTTAGTTAGAATTGGTTGGGATAGTGCTTTTCCAAGTTATATTAAAGTTAGAATCCATAAGTTGTTAAAGTTAGAATTGTTATTGAGAATTCAAAGTTAGAATTGGCTGTGATTGTGCTTTTCAAAGTTAGAATTGTTAAGTCATAATATTTCTATACCCTCTAAACTAAAGCGTAGACTTTATTTGACTAGATTTACTTTTCGATTTTTAGAAATAAAGTTAGAATCCATAAGTTATTAAAGTTATAATTGTTATTGAGAATTCAAAGTTAAAATTGGTCGAGATTGTGCTTTTAAAAGTTATATTAAAGTTAGAATCCATAAGTTATTAAAGTTAGATTTGTTATTGAGAATTCAAAGTTAGAATTGGTTGGGATTGTGCTTTTAAAGTTATATTAAAATTAGAATCCATAAGTTATTAAAGTTAGAATTGTTATTGAGAATTCAAAGTTAGAATTGGTTGGGATTGTGTTTTCTTAAGTTATATTTTAAAGTTAGAATTCTTAAGTTAAATATATTTCTATAACCTCAATAATTTGTGGGTATATTTTTGTAGATGGATCGTACGTGGATGTATAATATAAATAATAGTAATCGTGTGGGTGTACATGATGAATTTGTTGACAAGTTTACACACATGCAATGTCACTTCACCCTTTTCAAAATGAAGGGGTAATTAGGTGTGCTTGTTCTCGTTGCCGGTGTAAGAAGTATTTGAAACCGGAAGCGGTTAGGGTTCATTTATATAGTCGTGGGGCTTATGTTTTAGTTTGGATTTCATAATGGACTTATGTTTTATGCTTTATGGACTTATGTTAAAACTATGTAGAACTAGTTAATGGTACTTTTGGTTGGACATTTAAATATTTTTGAACTTTGAAGGTCTATTTAGATCGTATTTGATGTGTTTAGATAATGTTTGATGTGTTTGATTATTACTTAGGGTGATTTTTTGTGTTGTAGCTCTTTTAGAATTGATTTGGAGCATTTAAATGCTAGTTTTGAGCAGCTTTTGGTATTGGTTTTTGTGCAGGTGTAGCTGCAGAAAATGCAACAATTGCATGCAGGAAATTTTCCAGAAAACCGACGCAGTCCGTCGATTTTCTGGAAATTAATTTTGGAAAATTTTCCAAAAACCGACTCACTCCGTCGATTTTCTGGAAATTAATTCTTAAAATTTTTGAGAAAACCGACGCACTGTGTCGGTTTTTTGTTTAAAATAAAAAAAAATTAAATAAAAACCGACGCATAGGCGACGGTTTTTTCATAAAATTTATATTGTTTTTATTTAAGATAAAAAATCAGAAATTAAAAAAACCGACTCAGTCTGTCAGTTTTTTTAATTTTTTTTAAATTACTGGATAAAAATCGACGGACCACGTAAGCGACGCAGTCCGTCGCAAAAAACCGACGCAATCCGTCGATTTTCAAAAGTGTATATGTAAACCGACGGACCGTAAAGGGTCGGTTTCCCGTCTGTTTCATTGAAAAAATCGTCGCGGTCCGTTGATTTTTTTCGTCGGTTTTTGGCAGTTTTTTAGTAGTGATATGTCCACATGGGATAAAAAAAGTAGTTTAGTAATGTGGCCAAGTAATATGGGACGGAGGGAGTACTTCATTGATTAATTCTTAAAGAACTTGAAAACTCAAAAGCCAACTGATAACGTCCAAATACACTCCTCAAAGAGAAAGTGTACACGGTCGTATGCAATATATTTACCCAACTATGAGTTTCCAAAATAATCCCACAGTGGAACAATATGCTAGGCGATTAAGAAAAGTATGAAATTTTCACCAACTAAGCTAAAGCCAAAACGATAGAAAATATTTTGGGTTTTGAGAAAATTATAACTAATGCGGAAATGTAAACTAACCTAGAAAGCAAGTAACATGATCAATGGCCACAAGTTTGGATCCAAAAGAAATTACACTCAAGCTAACGATATCAATATATTTTATGATATTACAACTAAGAGCGGGTTTGTGTTGATAGATAATGATATCTAAAATCTCATTGAAAGTCTTCCAACCAAATCAATGAATTTCACTCTAAGCTTTTCCAAGCCTTAGAGTGTGATATTAGGTACAATCAATTTAACCTCAAGTAACTATCCTCTTCCGAGCTCAAGTTATTAGATGAGTTTAATGACCCAAATTCTTGTTAATTAATCTTTCCCAACCTAGATTTCCTCTTCCGAGCTCAATCTAAGTAAATGGGTGAGTCCTAGGGTTAGCTAATCCCTTTGGAAACATTCAAGAACGAGATTAATTAAATCCTTGAGAGACCCACTTCAATAGCAATAAAGAATCATTCAATACATAAGCACAACAAGAGTTTCAAACCAAACTTTAATCAAGAATACTTTCATAAATCTAGAGATTCAAGTTATGGAATAGAAAGCTACACACTTAGATATACAATACAAAGCAAGGAATTGAAGAAATGAATTAAAGGTTTAAGAAATACTCACCAAATCTTCAAATCTTCAACCCCAAAGTGTGGTGTAAAAACTAGTCTCCAAACTTGATGAAAAACTGCCAAAGATATCTATTACAAACCCTAAAAGAGTATTTATATCATTCCAAAAAAACGGAACAACAAAATGACCAAATACCCTCTGCACAACATGCTGCACCACATGCTATTCGCATGTTCAACATGCTAATCGCATGGAAAAAAACCGTAGCATGTGGTGACATTTTTTCTGTCACCACATGCTCGCATGTGTAACATGTCGCACTATATGCTACACTCTGCGAGGTAGCATATGGTGCCATTTTCACCGACAAATAGATGCTGCTAGCATGATAAACACATAGCTGCATCACATGCTATTAGCATGTGGTGCCGTAAACGTTGTTTTGTTCTATTTTTGCTTTAGTTTGGTCCGTTTTGATCCGTTTTGCTCCGTGCCTCCGGCATCTTTTCCTACAAAAACAACATAAAAACACAAAAAGTAACAACAAAAGTGCTTAAGGAGTCACAAAACAAGGAATGGCCGAATATCGCGTAATTTCACGACTCATCAACACCCCAACTTAAAGTCTTTGCTTGTCCTCAAGCAAACTAAAACAAAAATCTCTCAACGAGGATCCATTTTAAGCACAAAAACATGACTTTGGTATGTACCAATAATTAGGCCTACAAGCATGTGAAATTCAACGAAATAACTCCTCAAGCTTCAAAATACAATTTCAAGAATGCATTAGAGATTTAAAAACAATCAAGCAACAACACTCAAGCCTCAATAAGTGACTCAAAACTACTAACTTACTAGATATGCTCGGTTGACTCAACTTTGAATTTTTTTCAACATCACCAATCTATCGTAATCCATATGCCCTCACAAGAAAGAAAGTCCCCAAATCACTATATTCACAACAACAACACAAGGGACAAATACACAAAGTCACTCACACTCATCAAAGAAATTCTAGTGCTAACAAATATCACCATAAGCTTGCCCTTATTTTCAATCATCACTAACTCAAGATCATTCGGTTGAGATCACGTAGACTTTTTAAGCTCATAATGTAGGCTTAGGGGGTAGGATAAGTATTTGGGATACAAGTGACTACGCCCTCCTGAACACTACACATACTTTTTGTCCACTTTCCTCTTCATTTCAAAACATCACTCCTTCCTTTGCATACTAGTTTCCCCAATTATTCCAACTTTTTTTTTTTTTCAAAGATACATTTTTTCACAAAAAGTTTGCAACCTTTTGTATTTTTCAAATTTCTCTTCCTTCTTTTGACTTTTCCACAACACCAACCTTCACCATTCTCGACAACACTAACACCCCAACTTAGGTTTTTGGCCTCAAATTTACAATTTCATGTTCCAAGGAGGGAAAGGTTCAAAAGAAGACATTTCGTCAAACAGGTAAAGGCTTGTAATGTGGGCACCCAAAGAAAAGGTCATAAGCTCAAATGGGGTTACTAGTGATATTATTTATGCAATGGTAGGCTAGAAAAGCTAAAGAGGCTTTTCAAAAATCACAAAGATAGCTCAAGGTCATCTCTCCAACTAACATAATCAAAATTAGCATTGAGCAACTAACCGGGCAAGTTCTAGATGATAAAAGTAAACACAAGATTTATTTTAACAAACACTCACCACATTGGCATATGAACTTGATTAGATGGATCACTAGTGTAATATCTCATAATCCAAAGCAAACACAACTAGTAGGTAAAGAGTCACAAAATGAGCCAAAGTTATCTGAAAGATCATTCTTTCCTATGCACCTTGGTTTTTAACTTTCACAAAATAATTTGGAGGGGTATTAGCATTTCAATTTCACATGCAAGAGACTAACTCTATTAGTACCAAACAAGCCAAGAGTTTCCACATTTTCCTCAAAGAAAATAAAATAATAAGAGTGACTAATCCACAACATGTCAAAAGAACAAAATTTTCAGAAATTTGAGCAAGTTTCAAAATATAATATGCTGCCGCATGCCACCCCCAACTATAAATATTGCAGAGTCCTCGCTGCAAGCAACCAAAACAAAATAATAAAAAAATGAAAATATTTTTTTTTTCACCATGTGCGCGACCGTTTCGTTAATCGCGAGAATGACTGCGACTCGCAGTGGTGTCACCCAGGTTTTTTTTTTTTTTTTTTCTTCTGCCACCACTTGCGACACGACTGCGACTCGCGGTGTGACTGCGGTCGCCGAGTTATGTCGGTGTCAAAAAAAAAATTAGAAATCGCCATCGCTTTGGGGCTGTCCGAAATTCGTTATGCTCAAAACAACTCCAAAATTTTGAAACTTTGCCGTTAAAAAAACCATAAAAAAAACTATTCTAAAAAAATAAAATTTGAAAACGATTTAAAATTTTTAAGCAGTGGTTGCCTCCACCAAGGCGCTTAAGTTAACGTCGGGCATCAGCAAGTACCTCTACCACTTTCGCCATTTGGAGCTTGTATGCATCAGCACCCAACTTGAACTCAAGTTGTGACCATGAGTGGTGGGAGTGGTAAATGATGAACAAGCCAAACATTAATTTCTTCATTTTGCACTTCTTGGCTTTCAAATGAAGGAATTTGTCATTTTGCCTTCTTACTCTTTCAAATTGCAAGATGTAAGGCACTTGTCTTTCTTCTTCACCATCCAACATGGATGTACGTGGCTCAATTTCATATCACCATACAAATCAATGTTGAAAAATGCTTGAGTGAGACTTCAACCTCCCAATTTGCAAATTTTCCGGATTTTGACATTCTCATTTCCCTCGAACTAGAGTCAACTTCCACCATTTTTCTCGACAGGCTGACTCTAATTTCTTTTCTTCTTTGGCATCTCCGATGAAAATGGATTCGGTTGGAGGATGTTCAATCTTGATTCCTCCTTTTCATGATTGGCCTCCAACATGGGCATTCTCTCCTCATATTGAGCATTTGAGAATTTTCTTCGATTTGTTCAAGTCACGAAAGATTTTTGTATTCATTCATCAAGCCATTTGGAGATTAGTTTCAAGTACTCATCCAAGGCTTTTGCTTTTCATTTCCTCCTTCAAATAGGCATTCCATCATGAGCTTGAACTCTCCATTTTGTCCATTCTCCCAACTTCTTCAGATTCTCATTTCCTATCATTGTCATAACACAAAGTAGAATCGTCATAATAGGGGTTCGGGGAGAGGAAGGACACATAAGCACAATTAGCCCAATGGCCATTTTGACCACCACATCTATCACATATGCTCCACTCATGGGTTCGATTGTACGCACAATCCTCCCAGAGACTTTAAACAATTTTGCCAAGAGTGGGGTCCTCCACAATAAAGGACAGGGTCGTCAAGTATGAACAACTTCCATCCGACCCATTTTCATGGAATGATGCCATTTTTTTTTTTAGAATCGAGGTAATTGGCCAAACTCAGCTTTTTTTTTTAAGATAAAATAAAGCAAAGAAAGTTTGAACAAAGCAAGTTAGCTTAATCCCAAACTAACGAAATACGCCAAATTGTTCCCAAGAACGAGCGCCACCATTTTTGATAAACGTCCAAATACACTCCTCAAAGAGAAAGTACATACGTATAATATATTTACCCAACTATGAGGTGAGAATTTAATCCTGAAAACAATATGTAGGCGATTAAGAAAAGTATGAAATTTTCACCAACTAAGCTAAAGCCAAAATGAAAAATATTTTGGGTTTTGAGAAAATTATAACTAATGCGGAAATGTAAACTAACCTAGAAAGCAAGTAACATGATCAATGGCCACAAGTTTAGAAATTACACTCAAGTAACGATCCAATATATTTTATGATATTACAACTAAGAGCGGGTTTGTGTTGATAGATAATGATATCTAAAATCTCATTGAAAGTCTTACCAACCAAATCAATGAATTTCCTACCTAAGCTTTTCCAAGCCTTAGAGTGTGATATTAGGTACAACCAATTTAACCTCAAGTAACTATCTCTTGAAGCTCAAGTTATTAGATGAGTTTAATGACCCAAATTCTTGTTAATTAATCTTTCCCAACCTAGATTTCCTCTTCCGAGCTCAATCTAAGTAAATGGGTGAGTCCTAGGGTTAAGCTAATCCCTTTGGAAACATTCAAGAACGAGATTAATTAAATCAACAAAGACCTTCCCTTCAATAGCAATAAGAATCATTCAATACGTAAGTACCAACAAAGTTTCAAACCAAACTTTAATCAAGAATACTTTCATAAACGAGATTCAAGTTATGGAATAGAAAAGCTACACACTTAGATATACAATACAAAGCAAAGGAATTGAAGAAATAAATTAAGGTTTAAGAAATACTCAACCAAATCTTCAAATCTTCAACCCCAAAGTGTGGTGTAAAAACTAGTCTCCAAACTTGATGAAAAAGCGCCAAAGATATCTATTACAAACCCTAAAAGAGTATTTTATATCATTCCAAAAAACGGGAACAAAATACGGACCAAAATACCCTCTTGCACAACATGTCGGCTTCATGCTATTCGCATGTTCAACATGCTAATCGCATGTGGTGCCATCGTAGCATGTGGTGACATTTTGTCACCACATGCGCTGCTACGTGCAACATCTTTATACATATGCTACACTCTGCGAGTAGCATATGGTGCCATTTCACTGACATTGAGATCTTTGCTAGCATGTTCAGCTTGCGCCGCCCTGCTATTGCATGTGGTGCCGTAAGGCATTGATTTGTTCTATTTTTGCTCTAGTTTGGTCCGTTTTGATCCGTTTTCCGTTATGCTCTCACGGCATCTTTTCCTACAAAACAACATAAAAACACAAAAAGTAACAACAAAAAAGTGCTTAAGGAGTCACAAAAGCTTAAGGAATTAGCGTCGAATATCGCATAATTTCACGACTCATCACCAACAAGTATAAGTGCACGGAGGAAATAAATGTGTCGGAGAATTAAATTTGAAGTGCATACTTGAATAAATGAGAAGAGATAAATATTTAGTACTATGACATATGTCCATGTGGGATAAAAAAGTAGTTGATTAAAATGTACAATTTATATAGCTTATGGTACAAATTTGTATTGCTGTGTTAGTCCTCTCTTCACACTTATATA